>NC_057797.1:186076546-186113256 GCF_018294505.1 Triticum aestivum | reverse complement strand
ACCCCGAGGCCACCGCCCTGGACCACGACACCAGAGCCGCCATCGCTGCTCTCCACCTCGACCTCCCCGTCCTCGTCCGCCCCACCGGACCGCTTCTTCCTCGTCTCCTCCACCTCCCCGACCGGAACTAGGCCGCGCCCCTGATGCCCCCGACGCCGCCGCCGCACACCGTCGCCGCCTCGTCCCGCCATTGCTTCGCCGGAGCCGCCCACCGTCATCGTCGCCTACTCGTCCTCCTCCTCGAGCATGCTGCCATTCCCCTACACCCCAAGTGAGGCCCGGCATCTCCTCCTCCTTCCTTGCTCACAACAGCACCCCACGACCGACGTCGTCTCTGTCAGCGCGCTCACCGTGCCTGTAGCTGCGCACGCCCGCTCCTGGATGCCCCGCAGCCACCGCCCGCGCGTCCCGCGACCCCCTCCTCGCCACTGCGATGCTACACGCCCCTCCTCCCGCCTGCGCTCGGCCGTCGTCGTACGCAACCGCGCCACACTAACCGCGCTCGCCCCTGCAAGCCTCGCCCCGCTCGCGACCCGCGCCGCTACCCCTGCCCTCCGACAGCGCCTCGTCTCACCTGCGCGTGCCGCCCCCCTGCACTTCTGTCCTGCTCGGCGCCATGCGCTCGCCTGCTGCTGCTTCGTGCCGTGGCTGCCGCACGCCTCGCTCGCCGATGCCTGCGCTGCCTGCTGCTCCCGGCGAGCCTCCCCACACCCTCCTCGGCCTGGTCGGCGCCGTGGTCACCGACGCCTCGCCAGCCTCTCCCCGCCGCGCCCGGGCATTTGGGTGACGCTACGCCCGGGCAGCGCCCGCACCCGCTACGGTCCCTGTAACCCGCCTGTGCCCGACTAGCTATGCCCCCTCTGGGCCAATGACAAATGGGGCCCACGCCCCTGAGAACGAAAACGAAAAAATATATAATTTATATAAAAATAAATAATAATAATAATTAAATAATTAATTAACTTAATTAATCTTGACTAATTAAACTAATTAATCATAATTAGATTAACCAAATAACTAACTAAGCTAACTACTGTTAGTTAATTAAATAGACAATGACAGTGGGCCCACCCCTAATTAATCGTGTTTAGGTTAATTAAAACTGGATAAATAAATGTGTCACTGACAGGTGGGACCCACACGTCAGGTTGACCAATCAACACCTCTGTTGACTGCTGACGTCATGCTGACATCGACATGCACTGTTCTGGATAATGTTAAATTAAATTAATTGGATAAATCCTAAAAATGATTTAAATCTTTTAAAATTAATATAAAATAAACCGTAGCTCGGATGGAAAAACTTTGTACATGAAAGTTGCTCAGAACAACGAGACGAATCCGAATACGCAGCCCGTTCGTCCGCCACGCATCCCTAGCATAGCAAACACGCAACTTTCCCCCTCCGGTTCATTTGTCCGAAAACGCGGAACACCAGGAATACTTTCCCGGATGTTTTCCCCCTTCACCAGTACCACCTCATACCGCGTAAGGGCACACCTAGCACCACACTTTGTCATGTCATGCATCGTCATGCTTTTGTTTGCATTATATTTATTGTTTCTCCCCCCTCTTCTCTCGCTAGACACCGAGACCGACGCCGCTGCTACCCAGTACGACTACGGTGTTGGCGACCCCTCTCTCTTGCCAGAGCAACTAGGCAAGCCCCCCCTTGATCACCAGATATCGCCTACTCTACTCTCTATACTGCTTGCATTAGAGTAGTGTAGCATGTTACTGCTTTCCGTTAATCCTATCCTGATGCATAGCCTGTCCTTGCTACTACTGTTGTTACCTTTACCTGCAATCCTAATGCTTAGTATAGGATGCTAGATTATCATCAGTGGCCCTACATTCTTGTCCGTCTGCCATGCTATACTATCAAGCCGTGATCACTCGGGAGGTGATCACGGGTATATACTTTATACTTTATACATGATACATGTGGTGACTAAAGACGGGTCGGCTTGTGGAGCACCCGCGAGTGATTCACGGATTGGGGGCTGAAAGGACCTTTGTCCCAACGGCCCTCTGTGTGGATCTTTGTCGCGAAGCGACAAGGGCAGGTTGAGACCACCTAGGAGAGAGGTGGGCCTGGCCCTGGTCGGTGTTCGCGGTTATTTCAAGATAACACGTTTAAGGAGATCTTGGTATTTGATCTGAGTCTGGCCACTGGCCTATACGCACTAACCATCTACGCGGGGACAGTTATGGGCACTAGACGTCGTGGTATCAGCCGAAGCCTTCGTGACGTCAGCGACTGAGCGGCGCGCGCCGGGTTGGACTAGAACGCCTACTCTTGTATAAGGGAGGCTAGGTCTGCTCACCGGCCGCGTTCGCAACGTGCAGGTGTGCAAAGGGCGATGGGCCCAGACCCCTACGCCATAGGATTTAGACCGGCGTGCTGACCTCTCTATTGTGCCTAGGTAGGCTGCACGTGTTGATCTTCCGAGGCCGAGCATGACCCAGGAAAGTGTGTCCGGCCAAATGGGATCGAGCGTGTTGGGTTATGTGGTGCACCCCTGCAGGGAAGTTAATCTATTCGAATAGCCATGATCTTCGGTAACAGGACGACTTGGAGTTGTACCTTGACCTTATGACAACTAGAACCGGATACTTAATAAAACACACCCTTCCAAGTGCCAGATACAACCGATGATCGCTCTCTCACAGGGCGACGAGGGGAGGATCATCGGTTAGGATTATGCTATGCGATGCTACTTGGTGAACTTACCCTCTACTCTCTTCTTCTGCTGCAAGATGGAGGTGGCCAGAAGCGTAGTCTTCGATAGGACGAGCTACCCCCCTCTTATTCCGGCTTTCTGCAGTTCAATCCACATATGATACCCTTATTCCATTTGATACCAATGCATACATATGTAGTGTAGCTCCTTGCTTGCGAGTACTTTGGATGAGTACACACGGTTGCTTTGCTCCCTCTTTTCCCCCTTTCTATACTCGATTGCTGCGACCAGACGATGGAGCCCAGGAGCCAGACGCCACTGTCGATGATGACTACTACTACTCGGGAGGTGCCTACTACTACATGCAGCCCGCTGACGACGACCAGGAGTAGTTTAGGAGGATCCCAGGCAGGAGGCCTGCGCCTCTTTTGATCTGTATCCTAGTTTGTGCTAGCCTTCTTAAGGCAACTTGTTTAACTTATGTCTGTACTCAGATATTGTTGCTTCCGCTGACTCGTCTATGATCGAGCTCTTGTATTCGAGCCTTCGAGGCCCCTGGCTTGTAATATAAAGCTTGTATTATTTTAATTTATGTCTAGAGTTGTGTTGTGATATCTTCCCGTGAGTTCCTGATCTTGGTCGTACACATTTGCGTGCATGATTAGTGTACGGTCAAATCGGGGGCGTCACAAGTTGGTATCAGAGTAGACTGCCTGTAGGAATCCCCCTTCCACACTCCTTGGCCGAAGTCGAGTCTAGACATTACAAAAACTTTTGCTAACATGGTTGTGTGCCTTACAGGCCCACGTCGCCATCTGGGTGGTATTAGGATCTTTTACTCCTCGATCCTTACTCTGGGACTCTGAACTCTCTTCTACTCGGGTTAAATGATTTTTCTAAAATCTAACTTTAGGTTCTCGAAAATACTTCTCCCGGAGAGCCCCTTCACTCCAGATGATCGCCTGCTGCACCTGAAAATTTTGAAGCTACTGTCCGATGTTTCCTCGAGACCCTTGTGCCCTTCGCCGTTGCAATCCCATACCACTGGTAAATCCCTATGGGAAGCTACATACACTTGTCGGTCATAACTTCATCTCCAATTCTTGTTATTACAAGATACCTTGAAATACTTCCGATATTCCGAGAATCCCTTGTGTCTACTGCCCTGCAGTTCTTTGCCGCCTGAATTCCCCTATGGATAATTCCTCGCACTTACCGAGTATCCGCTCACCCCTAGTTGATTCATGTATTTCGTAAAAGTCTTCGAAATACCATTCGATCTTCCGAAAATCCTGAGCAGCCTATTGATCTTGAAATTCTTGCTTTCTTGCATTATGGTTAATCCCATAAGTCTCGTAATCTTATTGACATCCCTTGTCTTTATGATCTTAAGTCCGTTGATTCAATATATTGAGGATGCTCCCATTCCTCAGTCGAATCCTAGAATTCATCCTTTTGGCTCAGACGTCATTTTAAACATGAGTTGGATCTCGACCAATCAAATTGTTGTCGATTGTACCCCTAAGGATATTCAACTTATCCATTCCTAATCAGAGCATTGCTTATGATCCCTTGTCCTGGAATTCATAATTCCTTTGCATTTGAGCTTTGAGTTAGTTAGTTGTTTCTATAATCCGATGCACTTGCATTCATTCTTCGTTTGATAGAGTTCCGAAACTCACATCAGCTCCGTTGTAGACCACCATACCTCTTGTTGGATTATTATCCGACAGTGTCTTTCATATTCAATAACCTTGTGAGCCTTTCCATGGGTATATAATGCCTTTGGTAAATTGTATCCTCTTCTTTGTTAACCATGCTCTACTTTCGAGCTTGTATTATTTACCCAGGAGCCAGACGCCACTGTCGATGATGACTACTACTACTCGGGAGGTGCCTACTACTACGTGCAGCCCACTGACGATGACCAGGAGTAGTTTAGGAGGATCCCAGGCAGGAGGCCTGCGCCTCTTTCGATCTATATCCCAGTTTGTGCTAGCCTTCTTAAGGCAACTCGTTTAACTTATGTCTGTACTCAGATATTGTTGCTTCCGCTGACTCGTCTATGATCGAGCTCTTGTATTCGAGCCTTCGAGGCCCCTGGCTTGTAATATAAAGCTTGTATTATTTTAATTTATGTCTAGAGTTGTGTTGTGATATCTTTCCATGAGTTCCTGATCTTGGTCGTACACATTTGCGTGCATGATTAGTGTACGGTCAAATCGGGGGCGTCACAATATTGCTACCTCTTGAGTATTGCGTTGGTGTTCCCTTGAAGAGGAAAGGGTGATGCAGCAAAGTAGCGTAAGTATTTCCCTCAATTTTTTAGAACCAGGGTATCAATCCAGTAGGAGACCACACGCGAGTCACCTCGTACCTACACAAACAAATAAGAACCTCGCAACCAATGCGATAAAGGAGTTGTCAATCCCTTCACGGCCACTTGCAAGAGTGAGATCTGATAGAGATAATAATAATAAGATAGAAAGTAAAGATTGAAAAATAAAATAGATTGGAAACTTGTATGATGGAAAATAGACCCGAGGGCCATAGGTTTCACTAGTGGCTTCTCTAGGTATTATGGTGGGTGAACAAATTATTGTCGAGCAATTGATAGAAAAGAAAATAATTATGAGGATATCTAGGTATGATCATGTATATAGGCATCACGTCTGTGACAAGTAGACCGACTCCTTCCTGCATCTACTACTATTACTCCACACATCGACCGCTATCCAGCATGCATCTGGGGTATTAAGTTCATAAGAAGAGAGTAACGCTTTAAGCAAGATGACATGATGTAGAGGGATAAACTCATGCAATATGATATAAACCCCATCTTTTTATCCTCGATGGCAACAATACAATACGTGTCATTTCCCTTTCTGTCACTGGGATCGAGCACCGCAAGATTGAACCCAAAGCTAAGCACTTCTCCCATTGCAAGAAAGATCAATCTAGTAGGCCAAACCAAACTAATAATTCGAAGAGACTTGCAAAGATAACCAATCATACATAAAATAATTCAGAGAAGATTCAAATATTGTTCATAGATAATCTTGATCATAAACCCACAATTCATCGGATCTCGACAAACACACTGCAAAAATAGATTACATCGAATAGATCTCCAAGAGAATCAAGGAGAACTTTGTATTGAGATCCAAAGAGAGAGAAGAAGTCATCTAGCTACTAGCTATGGACCCGAAGGTCTGAAGTAAACTACTCACACATCATCGGAGGGGCCATGGAGTTGATGTAGAGGCCCTCCGTGATCAATGCCCCCTCCGACGGAGCTCCGGAAAAGGCCCAAGATGGGATCTCTTGGGTATAGAAGGCTGCAGCGGTGGAAATAGGGTTTCGTGGTGCTCCTGGATGTTTTCGAGGTATGTAGGTATATATAGGAGGAATAAGTAGGTCAGTGGAGCAACGAGGGGCCCACGAGGGTGGAGGGCACACCCAGGGGGGTAGGTCCGCCCCCTGCCTCGTGGCCTCCTCGTTGATTGCTTGACGTCCACTCCAAGTCCTCCGGATCACGTTTGTTCCAAAAATCACGCTCCCGAAGGTTTCTCCGTTTGGACTCCGTTTGATATTCTTTTTCTGCGAAACACTGAAATAGGCAAAAAACTGTAGTTTGGGTTGGGCCTTCAGTTAATAGGTTAGTCCAAAAAATAATATAAAAGTGTAAAATAAAGCCCATTAACATCCAAAACAAATAATACAATAGCATGGATCAATCAAACATTATAGATACGTTGGAGACGTATCAGCATCCCCAAGCTTAATTCCTGCTCGTCCTCGAGTAGGTAAATGATAAAAATAGAATTTTTGATGTGGAATGCTTTCTAGAATATTCTTCAATGTAATTTTCTCTATTGTGGCATGAATGTTCAGATCTAAAATATTCAAGATAAAAGTTTATTGTTGACATAAAAATAGTAATACTCCAAGTATGCTAATCTATGTCTTATCAAAATACCATAGCCAAAGGAAACTTATCCCTACAAAGTCATATAGTTTGGCCATGCTTCATTTTCGTCACACAAAATGCTCTCATCATGCACAACCCCGATGACAAGCCAAGCAATTGTTTCATACTTAGCCTTTTCAAACTCTTTCAACTTGTACGCAATATATGAGCGCGAGCCATGGACATTGCACTATGGGTGGAATAGAATATGATGATTGAGGTTGTGTGAGAAGAAAAAAAGGGAGCAAGTCTCACATTGATGTGGCTAATCAATGGGCTAAGTGGGTGTGCATCCAACTCGCTTGCTCACGAAGACCTAGGGCATTTGAGGAAGCCCATCATTGGAATATACAAGCCAAGTTCTATAATGAAAAATTCCCACTAGTATGTGAAAGTGACAAAATAAGAGACTCTTTATCATGAAGATCATGGTGCTACTTTGAAGCACAAGTGTGAAAAAAGGATAGTAACATTTTCCCTTCTCTCCTTTTCTCTCCATTTTTTAATTTGGGCCTTCTTTTTTTATTTTTGCCTCTTTTCTCTTCTTTTTTTCGTCCAGAGTCTCATCTCGACTTGTGGGGTAATCATACTCTCCATCATCCTTTCCTCACATGGGACAATGCTCTAATGATGATCATCACACTTTTATTTTCTTAAAACTCAAGAATTACAACTCGATACTTAGAACAAAATATGACTATGTGAATGCCTCCGGCGGTGTACCGGGATTGCGATGAATCAATAGTGACATGTATGAAAAATTAAGCGTGGTGGCCTTGCCACAAATACGATGTCAACTACATGATCAGGCAAAGCAATATGACAATGATGATGCGTGTCATAATAAATGGAACGGTGGAAAGTTGCATGGAAATATATCTCGGAATGGCTATGGAAATGCCATAATAGGTAGGTATGGTGGCTTTTTTGAGGAAGATATAAGGTCGCTTATGTGTGATAGAGCGTATCATATCACGGGGTTTTGATGCACCGGCGAAGTTTGCACCAACTCTCAAGGTGAGAAAGGGAAATGCATGGTACCGAAGAGGCTAGCAATGATGGAAGGGTGAGAGTGCGTATAATCCATGGACTCAACATTAGTCATAAAGAACTCACATACTTATTGCAAAAATCTACAAGTCATCAAAACCAAGCACTACGTGCATGCTCCTAGGGGGATAGATTGGTAGGAAAAGACCGTCGCTCGTCCCTGACCGCCACTCATAAGGAAAGCAATCAAAGAACACCCCATGTTTCAAATTTGTCACATAACGTTTACCATACATGCATGCTACGAGTCTTGCCAACTTCAACACAAGTATTCATCAATTTCACAATTACTCAACTAGCACACCTCTAATATTACTACCTTTATATCTCAAAACAATATATCAAGCACCCAACTTCTCTAGCATTTAAAATTTATAACCAAAGTGAATTACCATGCTGTTCTAAAGGACTCTCAAAATTATATAAGTGAAGCATGAGAGATCAATTATTTCTATAAAATAGAACCACCGGCATGATCTAAGAGATATAAGCGAAGCACCAGAGCAAAAACTATATAGCTCAAAAGATATAAGTGAAGCACATAGAGTATTCTAATAAATTCCAATTCATGTGTGTCTCTCCCAAAAGGTGTGTACAGAAAGGATGATTGTGGTAAACTAAAATTCAAAGACTCAAATCATACAAGAAGCTCCAATCAAAACACATTTCATGTGGCGAACAAAAATATAGCTCCAAGCAAAGTTACCGATGGACGAAGATGAAATACGGGATGCCTTCCGGGGCATCCCCAAGCATAGGATTTTGGTTGTCCTTGGATTTTACCTTGGGGTGCCTTGGGCATCCCTAAGCTTAGGCTTTTGCCACTCCTTGTTCCATAATCCATCAAATCTTTATCCAAAACTTGAAAACTTCACAACACAAAACTCAAAAGAAAATCTTCGTGGGCTCCGTTAGTAAAAGAAAACAAACCACCACTTCAAGGTACTGTAATGAACTCATTATTTATTTATATTGGTGTTAAACCTACTGTATTCCAACTTTTCTATGGTTTATAAACTCTATTACTAGCCATAGATTCATCAAAATAAGCAAACAACACACGAAAAACAGAATCTGTCAAAAACAGAACAGTCTATAGTAATCTGTAGGTTTCGAATACTTCTGTAACCCCAAAAATTCTAAAATAAATTGCTGGACGTGAGTAATTTATCTATTAATAATCTTCAAAAATAATTAACTAAATATCACTCTCCAGTAAAAAAATGGCAGCAATTCTCGTGAGCGCTAAAGTTTCTGTTTTTTACAGCAAGATCAAAAAGACTTTCCCCAAGTCTTCCCAATGGTTCTACTTGGCACAAACACTAATTAAACACAAAAAACAAAACCAAAAAAGAGGCTATATAAATTAATTTTTACTAAACAGGAACAAAAATCAAGAAATAAAAATAAAATTGGGTTGCATCCCAACAAGCGCTATCGTTTAACGCCCCTAGCTAGGCATAAAAGCGAGGATAGATCTAAGTATTGCCATCTTTGGTAGGCAATTCCTCAATAAGACACCTATAACTCCTAGGAGTTTATTTATTTTTATTAATTATCAAACTCCTAGGCAAGAAATCGAGAAAATCATTTGTAGCAAAAGGTTCCTTAAGGATAGTGAGAAAGTTGGGGCGAACACTTATGGATTTGAGGTCCGCATTTCCTTTACTAGAAGTTTCACCCTTATTTTTAGGAACATACATCAATTTGGCAATATTATCATTAGAAGGAGTATTTTTCACAGAAGAAAAGGCAGACCCTAGGTTGGTAATAATATCCTCAATTTTATCAATTCTAGTGGAATCCTGATCTATATTTTCATTAACCATAGGTTCCTTTTCTTTAAAAAAATTAAGAGCAACTCCTACCTTAGATACATATTGAATAATTTGGTTATGGATCTTTCTATCCAAATTTTCAATAAACTCTGCAGTGGCAACTTTATTTTCAATAATTTCAAGCTATTGCATCACGTGTTCCAAAGTTAAAATAGTTCCATTAACCAAAAGAGGTGGTGGGCCAAAAAAATCTATCATAGCATTATAAGAATCAAAAGTGTGGCTACCCAAGAAATTTCCTCCGGTAATGGTATCAAGAATATATCTATTCCAAGGAGTGATGCCTACATAAAAATTGTAAGAAGAACGGAAGTAGATTGCATCCTAATAGATCTATTTTGCGCATTGCAAATTATGTACCAAGCATCTTTTAGATTTTCACCCTCCCTTTGTTTAAAATTAAGAACTTCATTCTCGGGAGACAAAGGAGTAGATAAAGGAGTAGCCATAATGACGAAGCAAGCGGAAAAGAGGTGGAAAAGAGGGTGAATAAAACGGCAAGGGTGAAGTGGGGAGAGGAAAACGAGAGGCAAATGGCAAATAATGTAATGCGAAGGATAAGAGTTGTGATGGGTACTTGGTATGTCTTGACTTGGCGTAGATCTCCCCGACAACAGCGCCAGAAATCCTTCTTGCTACCTCTTGAGCACTACATTGGTTTTCCCTTGAAGAGGAAAGGGTGATGCAGCAAAGTAGCATAAGTATTTCCCTCAGTTTTTGAGAACCAAGGTATCAATCCAGTAGGAAACCACGCGCGAGTCACCTCGTACCTACACAAACAAATAAGAACCTCGCAACCAACGCGATAAAAGGGGTTGTCAATCCCTTCACGGCCACTTGCAAGAGTGAGATCTGATAGAGATAATAATAATAAGATAAACATTTTTGGTATTTTTATGATATAGACTGAAAGTAAAGATTGCAAAAAAAAAAGATTGGAAACTTGTTTGATGGAGAATAGACCCGGGGGCCATAGGTTTCACTAGTGGCTTCTCTCAAGATAGCATAAGTATTACAGTGGGTGAACAAATTACTGTCGTGAAATTGATAGAAAAGCGAATAATTATGAGAATATCTAGGTATGATCATGTATATAGGCATCACGTCCGTGACAAGTAGACCGACTCCTGCCTGCATCTACTACTATTACTCCACACATCGACCGCTATCCTGCATGCATCTAGAGTATTAAGTTCATAAGAACAGAGTAACGCTTTAAGCAAGATGACATGATGTAGAGGGATAAACTCATGCAATATGATATAAACCCCATCTTTTTATCCTCGATGGCAACAATACAATATGTGTCGTTTCCCTTTCTGTCACTGGGATCAAGCACCGCAAGATTGAACCCAAAGCTAAGCACTTCTCCCATTGCAAGAAAGATCAATCTAGTAGGCCAAACAAAACTGATAATTCGAAGAGACTTGCAAAGATAACCAATCATACATAAAAGAACTCAGAGAAGATTCAAATATTGTTCATAGATAATCTTGATCATAAACCCACAAATCATCGGATCTCGACAAACACACCGCAAAAGAACATTACATCGAATAGATCTCCAAGAGAATCGAGGAGAAGTTTGTATTGAGATCCAAAGAGAGAGAAGAAGCCATCTAGCTACTAGCTATGGACCCGAAGGTCTGAAGTAAACTACTCACACATTATCGAAGGGGCCATGGAGTTGATGTAGAGTCCCTCCATGATCAATGCACCCCTCCGGCGGAGCTCCGGAAAAGGCCAAAGATGGGATTTCTTGGGTACAGAAGGTTGCGGTGGTGGAAATAGGGTTTTGTGGTGCTCCTGGATGTTTTCCAGGTGCGTAGGTATACGTAGGAGGAAGAAGTAGGTCGGTGGAGCAATGAGGGGCCCACGAGGGTGGAGGGCGCGCCCAGGGGTAGGCGCGCCCCTACCTCGTGGCCTCCTCATTGATTGCTTGACATCCACTCCATGTCCTCCGGATCATGTTTGTTCCAAAAATCATGCTCCCGAAGGTTTCATTCTGTTTGGACTCTGTTTGATATTCTTTTTCTACAAAACACTGAAATAGGCAAAAAAAACAACAGTTTGGGCTGGGCTTCCGGTTAATAGGTTAGTCCCAAAAATAATATAAAAGTGTAAAATAAAGCCCATTAACATCCAAACCAGATAATATAATAGCATGGAACAATAAAAAAATTATAGATACGTTGGACACGTGTCAGATATCGATATGAGGAGAATAAGGAGTGACAATACCTTAAGCTTGGGTATGCCCAAGCCACCGCAAGGTAATATTCAAGGAAGATCCAAGCAACTAAGCTTTGGGATGCCCCGTAAGTTATCCCTTCTTTCATCTTCAACATTATCGGTAACCTCACTTGGAGCTATATTTTTATTCATCACATGATATGTGTTTTGCTTGGAGCATCATCTTCTTTTGTTTTTATTTTCTTGATTTTATTTAGAATAATGGTTTTTATCTTTTACTTCAATAAAAATGTTAAGTAGAGCCTTTTCCATGCTTATTTTGCAAGTCTATATGTGGTTGTTTGAAAACAGAAAGTTGCACGCTAGTGCGTGAATTCTTGAGAAAAGTCAGAATGTGATAAAATGTTGAATTGTTTTGCACAATAAGCTATGATAAATATTCTATGTGTGGTAAATGTGCATATTTTTTGAGTTAAATAAGTATGGATCTTCTTGCATTCTTTACAAATTGTCCTGTTTAGGCAGGTTTTTATGTTTCCATTGTTTTAATATGTTTGCTTGTTTGACGATGCTATTTGAGGATAGGAGTATTAAATATGCGGAGAATTTAGTATTAAATGTTAAATTATAATTTTGGAGATTTGTTACAGTATAGAATGATAACATTTTGAGTTGATTCATACTAATGTATCTCACGAGTTCTTGTTTAGTTTTGTGTGGATGAAGTTTTTGAGATTTAGGGAAACCGTGTATGAGAGGAATGAACAAAACACAAGAGCTCATGCTTGGGGATGCCCAAGGCATCCCAAGATAATATTCCAAGAAGTCTCAAGCATCTAAGCTTGGGGATGCCCAAGTAGGCATCCCACCTTTCTTCATCAACAATTATTGGTTAGTATCGGTTGAGCCGAAGTTTTTGCTTCTTCACATGAGTTAAGCTGTTCATGGAATGTCATTTTATTTTGTTTTGCTTGATGTTTGAATAAAATACTTAGATCTAAAAGTTTTTATATGAGAGAGAGTGCTCAAATGGCTACCCATTTACTTAACTACTCGCTTGATCTTCACTTATATCTTTTTGGAGTAGTTTTTCATTTACTCTTGTGCTTCACTTATATCCTATGAGTAAATTGTTGAATGAAATGAATGTCATGAAGTTGAAATTATATGTTCATATCATGCCTAGTAGTAGCTTCAATCGGGTATAGATAGTGAAATCTTTTGAAGCTTGACAGTCACAATACGTGGCACCCCGGCTCAGAGCAACTGGTTTACCCTGCATTGCCAGCCCAGAGATCAAGTATTCTGGCAATACACAATAACATGGTATAGAAACAACCGCTTTATTGATGCTAGCGGATTACATAAGTCTGATATTACATCGAGATACGAGGCCAAGCGGCGCACTCGGTGCGGCTGAACAGTATGTACATTATTTAATGAACATGACGAGGGCCTCGATCACACGAACTATGCGGCATCAGAAGAACGACGAAGTGGAAACTCCATAGCACAGGGACACTAACGTGGATACGGCCTAGAAGCGAGATGCGCTCCGATGTGAACCGACTTGCCTGAAAGCTGGCATGACACGCCAGGTCAGTACGTTGAATGCAAGCTCACAACAAACATAACCACGATGACAAACAATATCATGACAATTAATCAGGTTAATGCCATACAAGCAATACTAGTAATGCGGTGAAATCAACATGTGCACCGAGTCTCGCGAACTTGCTTACCAGATGAGTTACCTCGTAACCAAACGGTGACCATACCTGGGTCACAACTGAAACCAATCACTCATCATGCAACTCATGAGTTCATGAATCATCTCGAAACCAGTGCCAACAACAATTATTTAGGGTGCAAGATTAATGATAAAAGTTTATCCATGGTGTGACTTACTTCCGAGCTATGCCCATAACCGAGCACGCGGCTATCGATAGATTAAATATAATCTGCAGAGGTAGCGCACTTTACCCACACCACTGAACCCATGGCCTCGCACTCCCATTCGGGTGGACCAACGACGTTCCGATGAAACCCTCCCCTTGTCGTGACACTCTCCCGGCCACTCCGACCAACTCCCTCTCAGGGCTAGGTCTTGGGTGGCCCCGTGCCTACAAAACGCACCAACGGCCACCGTCGTGGCAAAAACAGTCCCAAACAGGGACAAGGTACCATAAAAACAAAATGAGCACAGAAGGTTATGTCTGCTTACCGGGCCAGGGTATGCACACCCATAACCCTCCCTCGCGGGAGGCACCAGTGAGAGGCACAACAAAGGACCGAATCAAGACCCCCCCCATAAGGTAAATGTGGTCGCACTGAGTAAAACCCGATTCAGTGGCACCATGACGGGATCAACATCATATTCAAGTTGGACTTAATCAGGTTTAATTTTGAAATAAAAACTTTATATAAAAAACCATAGTATCACTACAAAAAAATACACTTCCGTGATGATACGTGTTTGTCACAGTAGGTCGCTTTTTTTGTCATGCATGTACATCCATGACAAATTTATGACAAAATCAAGATAGTCATACGTGTGCTGTCGTAGAAGTGTTCCATGACATTACCAAAATTATCATCATGGAAGTGTCCACTTCCATGACGATAAATCGCGCGTCACAGAAGTGCTTTCGTCAAGGGTGACCGACACATGGCATCCACCGTAACGGAACACCGGTAAGCTATCGGGTCGGGTTTTGGATCCGATAACTCGTTAACAGCCCTGACCAATAGGGATTTTCCACGTGTAAAATCATCATTGGCTGGAGGAAACACGTGTCGGCTCATCATTGGGACAGATGTCAACCACTCATTGGATGGAAGGCGCCTATGATACGTCGACATGTGGCACAGCCCAATAGATGCCCATTCCTGTGAAAAGGCCAGCCCGTTTGACTTGGGCAAAAGGTGGCGGGCTGGCCCATGGAAAGCCTGTTAACGGCTTGTTCGCATATAGCCCATTTACATCCCTCTAACCCAAGGCCCGTTACGCCCTATCCGAATTAGGCCCAGTAGCGTCATCTGGGCCATCCAATATGATTCCAGCCCGTTTTCACTTCTGGCCCATGTATGGCCCATGACGTCTTTCGGACCATATGAGGCCCTATGTAACTCTTAGCCTATTAACGGCCCGTGGTGAAACTGGCCCGTAATGAACAGCGTATCACTTTACACCCATTAACGGCCCGTAATGAACAGTGTATCACTTTATACCCATTAATGGCCCGTTATTCCTTTGGGCCGTTTCCAGCCCATGTTATCTTTCGGCCTTCTCAGAGCCCATTTATTCTTGGGCTAATTTCCAGCATTCGTTTACTTACGGCCCGTTATTGTCATTTTCTGCTTGTGGGCCAAATTCAGCCCGTGGTTACTGTCGGCCCGTTTGTGGTCCGTTAATACGTTGGGCCGTTTTCATAGCGTCATCAAATACGACCTATTAACGATGGCCCGTTACGGTCGGCCCATGAACGGACGATTCCAACTCTAGCCCGTTTACAGCCATAATGCGGCCTCTTATTGGCCCATGTTTGGCCAATCGATCATACGGCCCATATAAGGCCCATTGATGATAAGGCCCGTAGAAGGCCCATTGTTTCTACGGCCCGTAGAAGGCCTATTGTTTCTACGGCCCGTAGAAGGCCCACTGTTTCTACGGCCCGTAGGAGGCCCAGTGTCACTACAGTAAGTATTAGCCCATGGTTATTGTGGCCTAGTTTTAAAAAATAGGTTATTGCGGCCACTAGTTAACCACGAAAAAAGAACTGCAATGACTACAAGCAAACAAATAAACAAGACAACAAGGAAATAAATAAGCAAGCAACTAACGCTAGGTTATCACGGCTATTACACATATTACATCCACTGGGCATCAAAGTTCACCACCAGTGCAAATATAGGGAACAAAGCAGCATATCATATACACTGGCCGTCAAAATTGGCCACCAGTGCAAATAAACGCGGCAGCAAAACAAGAGCATAACTGAAACAACTTTAGAAGAGCTCAAGAAACGTTATCCTGGGAATCCACCATGCTGGCAATAAGCTTAGCAAGCTGATTAGCTTTGTCCTGTTTGGCGCTAAAATCCTCCAACGCTTGCTGTTGCACCAGAAAGTATGCATCTGAATGCTCCAGGGACTTTTGCAGTCCTTCCGCTTCTTGTCGTAGCACAACTGATCGATGTCTTTCAGCTTGTAGTCGAGACTCAAGAAACTGAATTGATTCACACATTGAGTTTGAATAGCTTGTGCAAGCGGTAGTGGCCAGTAACTCCAACACTAAACCAAGACAGGATGTGTCACTATCCTGAACCTTATCTGCATTACTTCCTTTACTGTTGCTTAATAAGGCACTCTTCCCCAATATTCTGTCAGCATTCTAAAAGAAGAAACAAGCAGACACATAACAAGTTTAGCATGTACTAGTATATGAAACTCATTTCGATGAACCAGTTCATTAGTAAGGTGGACAGGATTAAACTACCAAGTCTTCTATTGCCAAGTACTAGTACATAATAAAAGCATCAAACAAACATATATCTATGTCCTATGGTAGCAATGGAATCTTAAATTAGAACAGTTGTTCTTCAGGTTTAGGCACTTGTTCTACATGAACAGAGTACAGTAAGACGCAAGAATATAATACTTAAAAATAGAAAATGAGCTCATAGACCCTACCACATTCTTGGTTCGGGACCAGTACAGAACAAGGCGTTCCCAGTCATCGTCCAGTAAATGTGTTTCAGGAGAACGTAAGGGAATTTGATGAGTTTCTTTGCCAGTGAAGTACGTTTTCTTCAGGTAATTCCGATACTGCCACCAAGCATTCTTGAAGATAGCAGAGGTATTAGCACAGGTTACCTCATCCTGAGTTTCCAAATCGGTCCTTCTCTATAGAGAAAAATGGGAAAATTTGCTATATTATAACCATCATGGAGGTAGGATGTATGGGACGAAGCAAAGTAATTGCCATGAATAACATTACTTACACATAACTCCTGGACAAACACCTGCAACTGGCATTTTCCTTCATCTTCAGTATAATATTTCCAAGATGGGAAGATATGCACATATGATTTAACAACCTCAAATGCGATAGATGCTAAACTATGAGTAGCTGGTTGTGCTTCCTCCACAGGAATAGTCATACTAACTGGTGGAGTTGGGGTTCCCCGTGATAGTACTAGCCCTATGGGCACTGGAGCTGCCTTACTAATTGCTCTTGTTTGGGAGCTCTGTGGTGGAGATGGTGCTGTGTCAACAGGAACTGGGTTACTATCGGCTGGGGTTAGATTGGGTGAAGCTGGTTCTCTGTCCATCATAGCAGGGGTACAATCTGTGAGAGTTTGGGTTATGTGTGGTAGGGCTGGTTCATGTGCATGTACAACCGGGGTGCTATCTCCACCAAGAGGTAGCACTGTTTTATTTGAAGACCGTGTTTTTAGTCCGCTAGGTACTGGCATCACCCGCTCCAATTCAAATGGCTGATAAACAGGAAACATAGTTGAATGTACAAACATTGTATGAGAGACAGATGCAATAGATAGTGTGGAAAAAAGAGGGCATGAAATAGTTGACATGTATATTATTTAACTAAAACGGATAGCATGACATAATTTCACATATATGATGTCTATCTAAACTGGATAGCATAGCTTAACATAATTCAAAGATATGATGAATAACTAAACAGGATCGCATGACATAATTCACCTACATGTTATCTAAGTAATCAGGATCGCATCATTTAATTCACATATGTGATTTATATGCTAAACAGAGGGCATTCGATATGATGTCTGAACTAATAACATGGTGTTGAATATTGTGTATATGATGTCTAAACTATGCAATGCAAGACACCGTATGCATGATATGAGTAGTATAACCGTGCCAAGTTAGAGCATACACCTCAGTGGGGGAATAGGATTGGTCATCTGTCTCTGAATCCATCTATGAGGAGCTATCGGGACCCAACAAGAGATCTGCTTTGATAGGTAGCACTATCTGCTCTGAAGGCCTTGTTTTCACTCCAGATTTTTCCATCTCCCACCCAAATGGATGATTCATAGGAAGAGTAGTTTAATGTACAAACATTGTCGACAAATGGAAATGTAATGAAGAAAAGGATGGGCAAGATATCATTCAAATATATGATGCCTGGTTAAACAGGATGGCATTGCACATTTCACATATACTATGGCTGGCTAAAAGACATGAGACTGCATAATTCCCATATATGATATAGAAACTAAACAGGTGGCATTACAGAACATGTCTAAACTAAGCAGATGACATATATGATGTTAAAGGTAGGCACTGCAAGGCAACATATGCATGATATGACTAACATCATCATGCCAAGGTAGAGCAAACACCTTGGGGGGTAAATAGGAGTGGTCAGCGGCGTCCAAATCCGCCTCAGAACAGATATCTTCCTCTGGATTACAATCTGGAGAGGGGTGGGGAGGGTTTGCCATTGAACCCACCATGGAGCGATGTCTGCATGACATTGTATTGCAGCGCAAAACTCTTCTCTTTTTCTCTACATGTTCAGCATGAATGTGTACAATATCTGACATGCATACGAAAAAAATATGGTGAGATTATGTAAGGAGAGCATGCAGAAATTTAGAGTGATGGTAACAGCCAATGGATCGATGTTTTTCCGTTGAACCAAAATAGCCCTAATGGATCGACATGAATGTATAGTAATAAGTGATGCAACAAGTGTACAACCTCTTTGCCGTAGCCGTGTCGACCTCAGCATCATTGCGTTGGTCGCTGAAGCAGTTGAGGCAGAGGTGGCTGTCGGAGGTGTGGAGGAAGATCTGAGGAATCTATAGACGGCGTCCAGGGCACTGCTCTGTTGTGACGGATCATTCTGTCGTTGGAGCAGCTCCGGTGAGCCGTAAGACGTCAAGGCTGAAGCAGCACAAGACAGACATCGTCAATATCAAGTGGGATTCTAATAGCATCTCCAATAGATGATGTAAAATGGATGTAAAATTAACATCACCAAAAACCACCTGACTAAAACAGATGAGGTAAAAACTGTTTACTCTGAACTTAACTGTCGAAACTAAAATTTACTGTAGAATCTGAATGCTACCGTGGAAACTGAACGCAATGGTAGCAGAGAGGCACTTGACATGTAGTTTAGGGAGGGCCTTCAGTTCATCTTCAACCTGCACCTCCCTGAGCCGCCAGCCACCACCGGCCGAACCGCCGGCCCCAGCGCCGCCTCGCCGCCTCAAAACAACTCGCCACCGCCGCCTCGGCCAGCCCTCTAGGCCCCCCGCCCCCACCCTGAACCCTAAGATAGATAGTGGCGTACCTCTCCGGCGAGCCCCCGTCCCCGCTGCGGGTGGTTCTTCCTTAACTCCGGCGAGCCCCGCAACCCTTAAAAATTGACTGACCCAAAAGTCGATTCAGTCGACTGAAGTGTGGCTTAATCGGAGCAGAGCAGCAGCACGAGCGAGGGGGAGAGCAGCAACATCAGCTGGGTGAGCGAGCGATCGAGCGAGAGCCAGAGCAGCAATAGCAGATCCGGCTGGTATGGACGCCGCCGCCGAAGGGGCCTCATACTGGGGGAGAGCCGCCGTGGAGATGTCGCCCGCGGCGCCGGCTTCAAGGTAGCCGCTCCATGGGGGTGCGGGATGGAGCACCATCGGCGCCGGGAGGTCGAGTTAAGGAGAAGGTGTGATGCGATGAGTGTACAACCTCTTTGGTGGCACCGACTAGGCCTCGGCTTTGTCTAATGAGTCGGTGAGGATGCTGCGGTTCCGGTGGAGCAGGTTAAGGTGGCGCTGTGGGGATGGAGCAGCCGAGATAGACGAGGCGATCATCGGAGCAGCTCCTTGGAGGTCGAGGACAGGGCGGCTGAACCGGCGGGACGGCGAGATGGACGACGGATCCTCATCCGGGGAGGTGGACGAGGGACGTCGAGCTGTTGTGCTAGACGACATCATCGGGGAAGAGGCTCCGGCTGGGCAGTGGTGACGTGGCGATGGAGGAGGGTGGGGTTTCGCGGCTGGAGCGGAAAGGTTATGGCAGCCTGGGATTTTGAATGGCGAAAAGGGGGCGATGGGAGGGGGTGAAGCATGACTTAGGAACGCGCTTGTCCAAAATGTAGGTTGTGTTACAAAAGTACCCCCCACCGATTTGAACTAGCGGCCCTTTCGGCTCAGGGTTAGAAGGGGGATTTCGCGTGTCAGGATTTGGCAGCTGGAGGGAGTTCTCGCGCGCGTTGTAATTTCGGGATAGCAAGGTGCGGGTTGTGAAGGCGCCAGTTTTGGGAGCATGATATCTGAATTTTCGGGATATAACAAGACGCGGGTTGAATTTTAGGGACAAGCCTAACGCGTAGTAATATTTTACTTGTACGTACCAAATCAATTCGCACTTCCCTCAACCAAAAAGAAAACGAAAAAATAAAACTATTCACACCACACAAAGAGAGAGTCTTGCCCCGTTTTACTATACAAATGCTATTCAAAGCTACTCCCTCCTTCCATCTATATAGGGCCTAATGCGTTTTTCGATGCTAACTTTGACCAAATATTAGAGCAATGATATATGACATGCAACTTACACAAAGCACACCGTTAAATTCATCTGTGAAAGGTTCTTTCAATGATATAATTTTCACATTGTGCATGTCATGTACTATTAATCTTGTCAATAGTCAAAGGCGGTCTTAAAAATCTCATTACGCCCTATATAGATGGAAGGAGGGAGTATGAATCCGTGTTATGTCTGATTAAATTTTTTCGCTTGCTGTATAATGCATGTAACCTACTCATACCAACATTTTAGTGCATTCCAAATGTCTATACTACCGCTGCAATTCGAACTAAATTTGAATTCGTTTCTCTATTTCAATAAGAATTTACAATCATGATTGTTGCCAACTTCAACCATCATAGTTTCCTTGCTATCCGCCAAATATAAATCAGACGGCCTATAATGCAGGATGGCAGGCACACCATCATCAACAACTCCATTTTTATAAGAGTAGAGATAAAACATATTAAATGTAGTATACCATGTTCATAACCACACCATGTGTATCACCATTATATATATTCACACATCCGTCGGTTTGAAACACTATGATAAATTCTTCAAATATCCGAATTCGCTTTTTATAATGAAGTATATATGATCTCCATTCGTCTTTTACACCCACACAACCCTCTTATCTTTGTAGCTAGCGCTAACTTTCTCTTGTGCATGCACATGCCCGCATCCCTCTCACCCTCCCTCAGCATTCTCTAGCTCCATCGCGCAAATTCGTCTTTTCACTTTAGGTCATTCACCCACGGTGTGTGTAGGCCCCCAGATCCTTCTTTACGGCACACATCGATCGATATGCCTCTCTAGCCAGGTGTGCCTAGCACAAACACAAGCTTCCCCTCTTCTCTTGTCACCGTCCATGCCTCACTCCCACCACTCTTTTCATCGTTCTCGTACTCGCACACTCCTCCCCCTCGATATAGTATGCCTCTCGTACCACCTCCTACATGCATCCCTCTCTCTCTATCCTTCTCCCCGTGCCTCATTTGCTTCTAACACACACATGCATGTATACCGATCGATCTCCCAACATATACCTAGATCGACTTTAACTACCCCCCCCATCGATCGAAATACCTCACAAGTTATGTCTCTCCTTTATCTTACAAAGGGCGATTGATCTTCCTATGTAGTTACGTCTGCTTACCACGGCCACATCGTCCCCCCTCATCATTCGTGCATGCCTCCTGACCCGTCTCTCACACGCACGTGCACACACAACAAGTAGCCATCTCCTCTCTTATTGATATTGCGGGCGTGTCGTCCGTTTGTCTAGTAAGCCTATCCCACCATTTGTTAGAAGCAACTCCACTACCACCCCCTCCAACACTCTAGCTCTGTCTCTCTCCCAACCTTATTCATCTCCTGCACATATGCATGGATGTCGATCGATCTCCCTTAATACATGAGGCAGATCGATCTCCTTAATACATGAGGTCGGCCTCTCTCCTCCTCCACACATATACTAGCCATTGTACCTCTATAGTTAATTGGGCCTCCCTCTTCCCCCACCACACACCAATAGTCGAGCGCTGCAGGTAGGTATCCATGCCACAGAGACAAACTGCACATGTCCCATCTCACGTTCCAGTAGGACAACCACTCTATATATTTGACGTGGCCACACACAAATTCAATGGCACTCTTTATCAATCGCGCGCGCGCACACACACACACATCATCCTCTCTTCGATTCTATGGACACCTGAAGCCGATGATACCTCCACCTCTATTCTCATGGATCGCCCCTCTATATATATGTTATATCCAGGACTCTATTTCACACACATTGCATATGTTAAATTTTTTGATTGACCCCCAAAAAAAACTCTCAAGAACCCACACACTATATCTCTCTAGGTTTGTATCTCTCTCACACAACCCCATGCAGGTGTGTACGTATACAAGAAGAGAATAGGTGCACCGTGCACGTACTCACGTTTCGTCCCCAGCCACACCTGCGCAGGTACACGGTGGAGCTCATTTCTTTACGAAATGGCAACCCTCGTGCTAATTTGAACGCCTGTAGCGGTTGTTTACCTAGGGAGGTCGTGTACCACGCGTGCACGAAACAAAGTTTGACTTGACGCGTTGCCGCGTTATTTTTAAATAAAGTTATAGCGCTCAATGGCACGTACACAGACTATAAAACGATTTTTATGGAGGAAAAGGTAGTACGCTCTTCAGAGTATCTCACACAAGGCTCCGTTGGCCTCTCTCTCTCACCGTTGGTCACTAATCTGTCCGCATCCCGTCCGCCGGGGGAAAGGGAGTGCGGTGGCCTCTCTCTCTCTCACCGTTGGTCACTGATCCAGCCACATCCCGTCCGCCAGGGGAAAGGGAGTGCGGTGGCCTCTCTCTCTCTCTCACCGTTGGTCACTGATCCGACTGCATCCCGTCCGCCGGGAGAAAGGAGGAAGTGCATCGTTTCTCCATTCGACGGCGCTGAGGCAGCACGTCCCGATCTGCGGTACACACCGTTCTCTTTGACCAAGCTCCGACGCGGCAGGGCCTACGCCACCTGCTTGCAGATTTCGCCCGCCGCCGCTCACCTAGTTACATCCCGACGACCTCCAGGTAACCCCTCCGGCCTTGCTCCACTGCCCATTTTCCCACGTCGCTGCATGTGGATCTTCCATAGTTCTTTGCCCAAAACGTCGCTCGTCCGGCGTACTTTCCATATTGCATTCTCGTCCTCACACCGTTATAGACAAACACAACGGTGTTGTTATCTTCCCTTAGGACAAGGAATATGCTTCTTTTTTATCGTCGCATGTGTCATCAACTGTTATTGGCCAGTAATTGTTTCCTTTCTACCTCTTTTTTGCAAACAGGGCTATCCATTTCACGTCATTGCTATTGCGACCTTTTGGTGAACTGCACAAATCACTTTTTTCTTAAGAGTGTTTTGTGCAGTTGTACTAAAATGTCACACGGGCAACGTCTCTATATTTCAGTGCGATTGCACAAAGGGAGATTGGTTTTGCTCTATCCTCCTCATCCAACTCCGAGCCAAATCTTCTCCAACTAGTTAGTCTTAAGAGAGACTGCAAAGGTGACCAGCTTCTATTTGTGTGTTTATTGTTTCATCAGCAGTCCTCTATTATCGTAATCACACTTGATATCTTTGGAATAGGGATGCTCAACTCTATTTTAGTGGAACTACACAAAATAATCGGAATGTTGCATGCTCCAGACAACTACTTTTTTTCCCAACATGCCTTGTTGATTTAGACAAAGATGGGGGGACATTGCTGCCAATGAAAGCATGTATCAATTTTAATTTAACACCTTCTCACAACTTTGTCTTCAGTTGTGATGTAATTATTAGCTCTGATCTGCTAATAATTGACATGCATTAGTAAGGAAGTTAGTTTTTTATTGTTTCCGAAAGAGCATCTATGGGAAGACACGCGAAACAAAAGCTAAAAGCTCACACCATTGTACAATTTCATGTCGTTGGAAAATTATTTGTATAGTACGTCAATTATGTAAACAAATGATGGAAGCTTGATAGCATTGCCAGAAGCCTCTTCATCATCCGGGTCCATGTGCCATGCACAAAATTATACTCCTTCGTTCCTAAATATTTGTCTTTTTAAAAATTTCAAACGGGCATATTTTAGAGTGTAGATTCACTCATTTTGCTTCGTATGTGTACTCCCTCCGTTCCTAAATATTCTATTCGTCTTAACAGAGATTTCAACAAGTGACTACATACAGAGCAAAATGAGTGAATCTACACTCTAAAATATGTCTATATACATCCGTATGTGCCAGTCCATTTGAGATCTCTAAAAAGACAAATATTTGAGAGAGAGAGAGAGTAGTCACTCGTTGAAATCTCTAGAAAGACAAATACTCCGGAGTATATTTAAGAACCGAGGGGGTAGTGCACAACCGCATGGGAGACTCAGCCCGGTCGTTGCGTCGCATTAATAGTGAGTAATGAGCAGTCAAATCATAAGCCCCACCTTTCCCACTATAAGTTGCTCTGAAGAAGCAACCATCAATACGCTCTTCTTTGAATCTGCTCATACTACTCCATCCGTCACTGTTTATACAACGCTTCAGAAAAAAGAAAAAAAATTTGTGGGACCAAGGCGACTAGCGATCGGCCTGAAAAATAGCATTGGTAGTTATAGCATGGCGTCTATTACTAGAGGGAATAATGCGTACACACATGCATGCAGTGCTTCCACCCCAGGTACACACATGCATGCACTCCATAGTAGTATAGTACATGGAGAGAAAATTGTGGACTTGATTGCAGTTACCACGCCCTAATTAATTGAGCATTATACCAAACGTGTCTAAAGTCTCTCTGGTGGTGGAAATGCATTGAGAAAAATGCATCATAATGAAGCGCGCCCTGTAAACTGTGACGGAGGGTGGAGTAGTATGAAGGTGCAAAACCAAGTACGCGTACTACTGCGCTTGGCTCTTCGCCCCTTCGTGAAGTCGAACAATGATGGTACTCCGCATGTTGGGTACTACAGTGTATGCCTCTGACAATCTGACACCGAATGGACAGATGCATGTCCACCGAGGGTAGGTTGCATTAGTCAAAAGGCGTAAGCGAGCTTCTCCTCGTTCTACGAGTTGACGGGACACACCAAAAAGTAGTGCTAGTCCATACTCCCTCCTTTCCGGTTAATATGGCTTAATCTTTTTTGCGGGTAAATGAGAGAGCTTTATTCATATATAAGCATTCTTAGGACGATCAGCCAAGACACTGGTCACTAGGAAGCAAGGTACCCTGCAAAAAAAGAAGTAGGAAGCGAGGTGTTTCATCAAGCCAGCTCTCGGCCACATTCAAAGTGCAGCAAGCACGGTTCGCACGAAGATGTGCCGCAAGGTTTGCTGACCTGTTTATATGCTGAATAACAAAAAAAGAGGAAATATTACTAAGCGCTACTATTTGTAACAGGATATGAGCCAGAATTAAATGAGAATTGTGGTGAGTGTTCCATGCAATCAACTTCCATTATCACATGCGAGAACCCTCAAAGAGAACCAAATGTGTTGAAGATTGCTTTATCACATTTTAAAATTATAATAAGAGTGCAGACGCTCCTCCATCCGGTTCCTAGTACTAGTATAGTACGTACCTTTATGGACTATAGTAGTAGTACTAGTAAGGCCTCCTTTGGTTTGTAGGATTTTTGTAGGAATTATATAGGATAGGATTTGCAAAGGAAAAATTCCTTTGAAGCCCTTTGGTTTGTAGGAATGGATTCCTATTCCTATGTAGGATAGGAATCAATCCTTCACGTTTTGGAGGAAAAAAAACATTAGCCTAGACTCAATGGAAAAAATCCTATCCTATGCACCAAATGACATCTCTTTCTCTATAGGAATTGACATGCATGTCATATCACTTCCTATGATTTTCCTATTCCTATAAAATTCCTATCCTATGAACCAAAGAAGGCCTAAACTTTGCGCTTGGCTGTTCAGGAAGTCGAACAATAATAGCACTAGTAGTATAGTGTATGCTTCTGGCAATCTGACACCGAATTAACTGTTGCACGTCCACCGCCTGAGCGAGGGAGAGCTTGCATTAGTCAAAAGTTTCTCCTTGTCCTGCGAGCCACCGCGTGCAAGCTTCTCCCACCCTGCAACCTTCTCCTTGTTCGGCAAGTTGACGGGACACGGCAAAGTAATGCTAGTCCATGCTACCTCCTCTCCGGTTAATATGGCTTAATTTCAAATGAGATAAATACACTGTCTGTCACTGTATATTTGTAAAAATACGGTCAGTGGACTTCATAATATGCTCATTGCGCTCAATATATATATTTTCCGATGTTCATATGGTCACTAGCTCACCCGGACTGAGTATGTGTGTGCATGCACGTGTAGGTTGAGCACTTGAGCGTGACCGTGTGTGTTCCGTCGTGTGCTCGAACATGCATGCATTAGGGCCTCGCGCGCGTTTTTGCATCCATGTGTACGTGTGACTATTGCATACACGTAGGGGGAGTACGTGTAGGGGCCACTAAGGAGCAGTCAAATCACAAAGTAAGTTAGTCGGAAGAAGCAACCATCATTTCACTCTTGAATGACACGTATGCAATATAAAATGGTTGATATGGAGAGAAAAAGAAAACCACTATATATACACTAGCATGAGCCTAAGCTACAAGCCTGCTTGCTTAGGTTGCTCTCTTCACAAGCATAGAACGACGGGCCTGATCCCGCAGCTGGGGGAAGGGAACAATGTTCGGCGAGGGAGAAAACCCACAGTCTGTGCGTCCCAATCGGGGGTCACCGCGGTATGGGCCGATGCCGCGTCCCAACCGCCCTTCTAGCTACAGCCCGATGTCCCAGGTAGTCCATCTTCCTTTTGGAGCCGGCTTGCTCCACTGCCATAGCTCCATCTCCATGTCGATTTTTCTCTACTTCTACCGGCTTCTACTTGTGATGAGTTTATGTCTCATGAACTAGTGCCAGTACTATTATTCTAATCACAGTTCTTCAATATCTTTGCCATCAGGGACGCTCAGGTCGATTTTAGTGGAACTGCACAAAAGCATCGTATGATCTGAGGGTGCCAGCCGTCTTTCCTTCTACAGGTTCTACCTGGCCAGGAAATTAAATCATGTTTAGGGTTTAGGGTTTAAGTCGTAGTGACCCCATCAGTAGTTTTTCTATCGTACACGCTCTCACAACTTTTTTCTTTAGTTGTGAAGTAAATATTGGCTATGATCTGTGAATCATTGAGATGCATCAGGATGCGTGTTAGTTTTCCTTTGTATTTGATGGAATGTTGTAACGGGGCAACCTTGGAATAGGAATGAAAATGGAGTGGAAAAGTTTCCGTTTTTCCGGAGAAAAAATGGAAACGGAGAGAAACCAACGTTTCGTTTCGTTGGATCGCGCCATCGAGCAAAACCAACGTTTAAATCACGCCTGTCATGTTCGTGTCTCACCCTCCTCCACGGCTCAACCCCACACAGTCGCTCGGCATGCCACTCACCGCAAACCGATTAGTATACCATAAATTTCCCGCCTGCTTGTCGATGGATCGCGCCATGGAATACTAGCACTACTGGAAGAGATTGACAAGTTGGGGTAGGACAGCTAGCTGTAGCACGGACTCCCAAGAACTTACTACTGGAAGAGATCGCACATGTTGTAGCAGGCTATTGTGACCTTTGAACGCGGAGCAGCTGCGTGCACTCGGAAGCGGCGCAGGCGGCACTCTCTCGGCCGGCGCGCTGCAATCAATGCCGGCGCCAGTGAGAGGTTTGGGTTTGTAATGAATGCGGCACTGACCGTTTCGGGCGGGAAGCACGCGCGGGTGATGAAGAGGGTTCGGGTTGGTCAGGACCGGCCATGGCAGCGGTCCGGACGTGCGCAAACAAGAGATATTGTATGTTAATATTGCTGCGTATATAATTAACAACGTAATAATGTGCCAGTTGGACAAATATGATTGGAGATGGAGATGGAAATGGAATTTTATGTAAACACGGATATGCATGTGTATGTCTATGTGTGTGTGCGCGACGACTCTCGCGACCTGGAAGCGGGGGCATGTTTTTGATCGAGTTTTCTTTCTTGGTACGTTAGAAAATCAGTTTGTCTAATTCACATCTAGATGTTATTTAAGGATATCACTTCTAAGCTCCAACAAGTATATAATGTAGCAACAAGAAACAAAAAAAACTAGGAAAAGACCACAAACAGAGTGGACATCAACTTATATGTGACATAACTATGTCACATCTAGATGTGTCCTAAACAGACCCTTAAAAATTTGTCCGCTAGTTTTCGTTTCTTTTTTCCAGGAACACGCGTATTCTATTTAAAACAACTACTATGGAGAGATTTTTTTACTCCATTATAGCCACTTGTTTGATAGAGTTTCCCGCGTCTCGCTCTCTCACCCTCTCCATATCAAAACAAGATGACAGTGTCCACTATCTCTCTCCTCACCGATGGCCACAGATCCGGCCGAATCCCGTCCGCTGCAGGAGGTGAGGAGGTGCAGCATTGACGTTGTCTCCGTCAGCGACGGACGAAGCCAATGCGCACCGTCCTCTCGGAGACGGCACTGGCACGGACGAAGATCCTCCGCGCCCTTGTTCGCTGCCGTCGTGTGGGCAGATCCCGCCCGCCCGCCTAAACGACATCTCGCCCACCTGAGGTATAACTTCTTGTACTGGTCCAGCTCCCCAGGTTGCTGTGTGCGGGTTTTCTTCTATGCGACTACTCCCTAGCTCCCCATGCATAGTAGCTAGGGTTCGTCGGCTGGTCCAACATCACCTACTAGTACTATTATAGAGGAAATGCCACTCAAAAAGTTGTCCTGATTTATGCCTCGGTGGAGGTATACATGTTGTTTCGACAAAAAGTACATGGTGGTTGTGCGGTCATTGTCCATATGGTGGTAGTACTATCACTGGTTAAATGAAGAAATGCTTTTTTTTCTCGGGTATCCTGGTTTAGTTCCCATCAAGATAATTATGATGCTTCTGTTTGTTGGTGTACTTTTCATTAATTCTTATTAACAATTGAGATGTCGTTGCTAACCCTTTTTTATATTTTTGGAAACAACAATGTGTGTCTCCATACCCGGGCATGTCTTCCTCAATTTTAGTGGAACTGCACAAAATTGGATGGCCATTGTTGTTCCGCCTCACTGTCCTCTGCCACGTGGTTCTTCCTTCCTCGAGCTTGATTACTGAGAAGAAACAGACCACAGTGAGGATTTGTCGAACTTCTTAGGTGCCTCACCCAAACTTGATGCCAAATGGATGATGCATCACCACGATGACCTATCGATGCTCATGGTTGTGGCTCATGGTTGCGTCGGCTGGTGAAGCTGATCGATTTTCGACGAAAAACAAGCTGTCTTCCATCAGTGCTCTTTGCTTGTTACTCACAAAGATGATATCCTTCGTCAGTTCACCTTGGTTGCGTTGGAGACGCAGTCGTCTTTCACGTTGGTGCAATTTTCGCTAGGGTTTTACGACAGGTGGGCCCAAAATGTCGCTGGCTCACCTGTCATACAGCCAAAAGCAGGTGCAGTGAAGGCACCAGAGCTCAGTTCGTACTACAGTAGTATATATATAAGCGGGAGCCTCAGCGCGTGTTCGCTAGGGTTTGCACTCTCCACACGCTCGCCGCACTACATATATGTTACTCCCTCCGTTCCAAATTACTTATCTTAGATTTGTCTAGATATGGAGGTATCTAGCACTAAAATGAGTCTAGATACATTTGCTAGGGTTTTCTATATTCACAGTCTCTCACCCTCTCTTCACCAGATCTAAACAAGATTGCGTTGGCCTCTTGTCTCTCTCTTCCCCCTCATAGCTGGTGAAGGAGGCGTCCATATCCCGTCGCACCGGGAAGGGGAGGAGGTGCAACGTTCACTCTATTGCCTTCGGCAAGGGAGGCAATCCACTGTCGGCTGCGCTATTCTCTTTCACCCAGCGCCTGTGCGGGAGGGCCACCGACCCCTTCTTCCTCGCTGTCGTACTTACTGTGGGCAGATTCGGCCTCCCGCCGCACGCCTTGCCACACCCCGACGACCCTAAGGTATAAGTTTCTTTGAAACCGTCGTTGCTCTACCTGCATGTGGATCTTTTTCGATCTGTAGTCGAATCTAGGTCTTGGTTCAAAGAGGAATGAAGGGTGCGGTGGGCTGGAGCAAGAATCTAGGACGTGGTTCAATGAGGAAAGGAGGGGCGGAAAGTAGTATAGACTGGCTATCCAGTCGCTTTGTAGGTCGAAAAGGGAAAAAGGGGGTAACCCAGTACACACATCTGTAAGTAACCGATCTCTTTGTTAAAAAGGGAAAGAAACTGGGGGGTCGGGTAGTTTGTGCATGACTAGATTTTCTGCCCTCACATAGGAAGAAGGTTCAAAGAGAACAAATATGGGACCAGCACATATATGCTGCTTGGCTACATACTCTGCATCACCCATTTATACGTGTGGACGCACATGGTGCTGGCATGTCCCATGCAGCTATTTTGCTGTTGTTAATCTCAGAATTAACTACTGATCTATTTTAAATGAATTTCTCTGTTAATATGAATCAATGCAACCGTTTTAGAAATGCCACTGTCCTATACTTTGTTTTCCATCAAGATAAGGTAGATGCTTCTTTTTGTGCCGCATGTTTCATCCTCCTTTATTGCCCAGTAATTGTTTTCTTTTTTGCCTCTTAAAACATGGATATCTATTCAACTAGTTGCTATAGAAAACTTAAATGTCACAAGGGCAACTTTGCTTGATTTCAGTGCAACTGCACAAAACTTGATTGGATTTCCTATTCGTGTTGGTAGATTCGTATTTTATGTTGGTCGTCTCATGAAAGGTCAGTACAGGCCTTCATCCACATGATTGTGCAGTGTGCTTTGAGATGCTATGCTACTTGTATTGGTACTATTGTAAATAAATGATGAATTGAAGCTATTGTATTGCTGTCTTTTCCCATTAAGTAGTGAACAAAAATGGGACCAACCCATACATGATGCTTGTTGCTTTGTTACAACAAATTCAGCATCACCCCCTTTATAAGCCAGTAATTGATGCCACTCTTAGAATTAACTACTGAATCTTATTTCAAAACTGCAACACTTGTTAGGGATTGGCGGGATTACCATTTTTGTGACCGCATGTTTCATCCTCCTTTATTAGCCAGTAATTGATTCCTTTTTTGCCTCTGTTTATACAGGGATATCTATTCAACTTGTTGCTATTGTGACATTTTGCTTCGCTACACGAAACTCTTTGCTTGATTTCAGTGCAACTACACAAAACAAGATTGGATTTCCTATTCGTGTTGGCAGATTCGTACGTGATCTTGTGTGCGTCATGACAGGTTGGTACTTGCCTTCATCCACATGACCGTGCAGTGTGTTTTGAGATGCTGTGCTACTTGTATTGGTACTGTTTTAAATAAATGATGAATTGAAGCTATTGTATTGCTGTCTTTTCCCATTAAGTAGTGAACAAAAATGGGACCAACCCAGACATGATGCTTGTTGCTTTGTTACAACAAATTAAGCATCACCCCCTTTATAAGCTTTGTCGTTCTTTATACATGTTGAAACAAGGCATTGTTAAGATAATGTCTCAGTCAATATGAATGAATCACACTGATGGAGAATTTCTACTCTCCTGCTTTGTTTCCCATTAAGATAAAGTAGATTAGTAGATGCTTTTCTTCTGGGAGTACAAGTCATCAATCGTTATTTCTCAGTAATTGTTTCCCTTATACCTATTGTTGCTTACATGGATATCAAAATTAAAGCTCGGTTTTATTCCGACTTCGTTTTTAGTTGAACTGCACAAAAGGAGCCAATGTGTAAGGAAAACTGCTGCATTACTGGGTCTAGTTGGTCGTTCCACTTTGCAAAAAGAAGCAGTCACTGTTTGCGCAACATTACAGAAGGAATGACCGAGAAGCTTTACAGAGTATTATTAGACACCGGTGACATGACTAGTCTGCAGAGACCATTGGCAATTTAACAATACGTGGAGTGCCCTGGGCAAAAAGTGCCCAAACAAGTATAAAAGCTACGACAGGACTCAACGATCATAGGCATTACATATTTTGAATGGGAAAAGCTTGTCAAAGTTTAATCATTGATGTTAGCAAGAAGACGTTAGTTTAATATATTGGAATTGGAAAACCTTGTCAAAATTTGCTCATTGATGTTAGCCAAAAGACATGCATTTGATATTTTTGAGTGGGACGCCCTTGCTGTGAGCAGCGTCGAGTGTTTTTTCCTATTTCTGTGTTCAGTTTAGAAGTAAATAGTTACTTTGCTGAGATATTCCCGTGTTAAGAGTTTGTTCTGAATATTGTCTATGTAATGCCAGGCCTTGTGTTTGATTGCAAAGTTGAGCTTGGAATGTTGTGGCATGCGGCATCATGAGCTGTTCACCGTGCCTCCTGAGAATAATGCTTCGTATTGTTTTGCATGTCGATCTAATGCCAGTGATTTGCTTGGTAAGAAGATCATCCTCTTCTATTGTTTCCGTGCTTAAGAAGTTCATCGTCTAATGTTTCATTCATAGCCTATACGACAAGTCGGGTAGGTTAGACGTGAAACCATATGATCTTCCGACCAACTCATGATATTAGGCCATGATTGGATTGTCGTTTTCCAACCAAAACCGCTTGTAAAACTGACGCTTGTAAATTAAAGCAGATGGTCTCGGGCGAAGGCGCTTGGTTGGTCGATTTCGACTAGTAAAATATTGGAAGTACTTGACACACGATAAAAACGCTGAACGACACTCGGACGATTGCTAATCCAGCCGTTAGCTGCTGTTTCAGCCTTGCCCATGGATGGCATGATACGTGCGTCGTGCATGTATCGTCTGGTAATGTCGTCCATATAGCAGTGCTCATAAAATATACACTGGTCTCTCAAATTACACGCGTAACCCGCCGGTTTTACTTACAGACCTTGGGCCCTCGGTTTCATTACGCCTGTATTTTACATGTTCTTTTCGATGACGAGTAAATTACACTTGTATGTTAATACAGGTTTGAAATAAACCAGAGCTCCCAAGCACGGCCTTACCATTTCATGCCGTCCCACATTCTCGAAGGTGCTCATAGATGTCCAATGATCCTGGCTTCCAGAATGAGTAGCGGGCGCTGTATCAGACCATCCGTAGGGCTCGCGAGGCCCTCTTTGTTGTCCTTTGGGTTGTTGCACTCGCCGTGGCGCCGAGCATTGTTAACATCATCAACGAACATGAGGATTCAGGAGATGACTTTATTTTGACTGGATGACACTAGGGACCCACTAGGGCCATAGCCGTACGTACGCAAGTGCCTCCTTATTATGTACAACTATATTTTTTGCTTTCTCCTAGTTTCGTGACATCACGGTCCCACACGATTGTCAACCTATGTAGTCAATGTAAACGAGAGAATTGCACAAGGTGCGGCCGACAGCTGGGACCAAGCAGCTCGAGCAGTATTTGTGTTTTTGAGGCGTGAGCACTGCAGAGTTTTTCTTGGCGATGATTTTGTTGTTGTTTAGAGGAGAGCAGGGTATTAACTGGGCGGGCTGTGGCCCGTCTAGCCCAGGCCAGATATCCAGCCCAGATACTAATTTTTTCAAGATGAAAATGGCTAGCCCAGCTATACGTCTTTTTGAGGAATACCCAGGCAAGGTCAACTTGTTATTCTCCGCCCCACTGGGCTGCAAATCCTTCCTAGGAGGGATGCATTAGGCTTAACAGGAAAATGAGCTTTAAAAAATAATAAATGGGATGTAATTATAAAAACTGGACAGTAACTATAAAAAATGCACCAAACACGAAATTAGTTTATAAAATATTATTTATGGATTTTGAAAATCTTAAATTTTCATTGTTGCGCACGCAATGTTTCGTTGGATTTTTACGTAATACAAATTTATATTTAATCTGACTAGAAATTTCGGGATAAAAATATTTCGGAGCCCATCAAAATGTGGGAAATTTTATTGAATTCTGTCTTCAACGGTAGGTTGAAATTATTAATCATTGTCCTAGCTAGAAAATGGGCTGTACTTTTAACAAACTGTAAATGGGTTGTTGTAAATTCCATTAGAATTCCAAAATGGGTTGTACATTCTTACAAAACGCAAATGGGCTATAAGTTCTCTGCCACACACTTGTGGGCCTACTAAGTGACGCGTCCCCTAAAAAAAATAAGTTGACGCGTATGAAAGGCTTTGCCAACTTATTGTAGTCAACACACGGTTCTAGCAGCAGTGGCCGTTGGATGTCTATCCAAAGGATGTCGTGCTTCTTCTTCAATCTCGGATATTCTTAGCTTTGGCCACCCAAAAAATGATTCCTGCCCCTGACATCTGGGGCGCACCGTTTCGGAGGCTGACCTGTGGGCCTACTAAGTTGGAGCGTACCAAGGGCTTTGTCAACTTAGTCAACAATAAACGTTTCTAGCTTCAGTGACCGTACGATGTACATCCAACGGCCGTAGTGCTTCTTCAACCTCTGGTCTTCTTGGTCCAACCGCCAAAAGCAGCGCCGGTCGTGCCGCCTGCTCCTACCTCCCGTGACCGTCTGTGCTGCCGCGGAGGCCTCACCGCCCCCATACTACTCCCACCGCTGGCCAGGCCATCCCTCCACTCACCCACACCCCCTGTTATTCTGCGGCGATGGCAGCCTCACACTGTAGCCGAACCAGTGAACCCTCGTACTCCTCTCCGCGCGGGCTTCCACCCCTGCGTCTTCCTCGGCTCTGCGTCGTCCCCTTCCTAGGCCTCGCTGTTGTCCAGACCACCGCCCTGGTGCTCTCGGCGCGGCGTGGTCAACGTGGTCAACGGCCGACTTCCATCGGAAGAGTACTGTACGTGGAGAGGCTGACAGCTGGGTCCAGGCGGCCGCAAGGAAGTGCCTCCTTATTACACGCGAAATAATTATTCCTCCACCTTACAACAGGGACCCACCGGACGGGCCACCTTATTTCGTAAAAAAAATGTTTCCCCCCGGACTGCTCGGACCCACCGGACGGGCCAGCGTATTTCACGAAAAAAACATTCCCCCCGCTGTCAGCTCGGACCCACCGGAAGTGCCTCCTTATTACACATAAAAAAATGAATACTCCCCCTGCTAGTTGGGACCCACCATGGTGGGAGGCTAACTTGTGGGCCTACTAAGTTGACTGGGACGGGGGCCTTTGTCAACTTTAGGCAATATGAACGATTCTAGCTCCAATGACCATACGATGTCCATCCAACGGTCGTAGTGCTTCTTCAACCTCTGGTCTTCTTGCTCCAGTCGCCCAACGCAGCGCCGGTCGTGCCGCATGGTCCTGCCTCCCGTGGCCGGCTGTGCGGCTGCGGAGGCCTCACCGCCCCCTACTATTCCCACCGTTGGCCAGGCCCTGTGGCGACGGCAGCCTCACACCGCAGCCGAACCAGTGAGCCCTCGTACTCCTCTCCGCGCGGGCTTCCTCTGCTGCGTCTTCCCCGGCTCCCTGTCGTCCCCTTCCTAGGCCTCGCCGTCGTCCACCGCCCCAGTGCTCTCGGCGCGGCGTGGTTAACGTGGTCAAGGAACGACTTCCATCGGACGTGGACTGTACGTGGAGAGGCTGACAGCTGGGTCCACGGCCGCAGCATGGAAGTGCCTCCTTATTACGTGCAAAATAATTATTCCTCCACCTGACAGCGGGGACCCACCGAACGGGCCACCATATTTCGCGAAAAAAATGTTTCCCCCTGACTACTGGGACCCACTAGCTACACCTTCGCATGCAAGGAAGTGCGTCTGGGAAAAAAAACAAAACGATTCGCCCCCTTAACTGCTGGGCCCACCAGTTATCTTCGCACGCAAGGAAGTGCCTGACAGTCGGGACCCACCTGGTCGAAGCGTATGTAGCGTTTTCATTCTGGTCGCGAACGTGTACGTACATATATACTGGTCGATGTAGAGGTGCGCATGTGTCGTAGTAGAGGCGCGCACGTAGCATGTGCACGTACGTACAGCGGCCAGGGTGCAAGAAAGAAAATACGGCCACGTATGTGTACATACGGGCAGGGTCTCGAACGCCTACTCGCGCATACGTACGGCCAGGGCTCGTGTACATGGCTGGGTCGGAACGGAGAAACAGTGTCATCGTCGTGTTCATGGGGAGGCAACAGAATGCGTCGTGTTCATGGGGAGGCAACAGAATGCATCGTGTTCATCGGGAGGGCTTGGACAGAACAGGCGATGGAAACGAGGCTTGGCGTACCGCAGAACGGAGGAAACGGCCTTGTGTTCGACCGGCCACGTTCGAAACGGGATCCTGTTCATTGGGAGGGGTCCGGCGTACCGCAAAACGGAGGAAACAGACCTCCTATGGTCGAAACGGGGGTCCTGTTGATCGGGAGGGGTGTGGCGTACCGCAAAACGGACGAAACGAACTTGTGTTGGAGCGCTACGGTCGAAACGGGGGTCCTGTTCATCGGGAGGGGTGTGGTGTACCGCAAAACGGGACTCCACGGGATACTATTCATCTCCACCGTCGACCCCCTCCAGCCTCCACGAGCTACTGTTCATCCACCACCGACCTCCTCCAGCCTCCACCTGCGACTGTTCATCCAGCCCCCACCACGCGCTACTCCACCGGCTACTGTTGAACCAACCCTCTCCATGGGCTCCTGTTCAACCACCCCTCCACGGGCTACTGTTCATCCTGCCCTCCACCATCTATTGTTCATCCTGCCCTCCACGGGGTGGTCCTGTTCATCCAGCACTCCATGGGGTCCTGTTCATCCAGCCCCAACCGGCTCGATCGATCGGGGTCCTATTCATCTAGAGGCAACACCACGGGGTCCTGTTCATCCACCCCCACCCGGAACTGTTCATCAACCCCCCCCCCACAACACTCACTGTTCCGCCAGAGGC
>NC_057797.1:186049555-186076355 GCF_018294505.1 Triticum aestivum | reverse complement strand
CCAGAGGCAGCATCGATCGGCTTCAGTTAGCAGCAGTAGCGAAGGAATCGCTCGATCGGGTTCAGTAACGCGTAGCCTGCAGTGCAATCGCTCGGGTTCAATTAGAGCCCAACGCCTCGCTCGAGTTCAGTTAGAGCCAATGCCTCGCACACACGCGCATACATGTACGAGAGAAACGCGCATCGCTCGGCCCCCGACCTCCCACCGTAACCGGCAACTCCCCGAAATTTTCCTCCCCCTCGCTTCTACCACGGTTTTTTCCGTCATGGACAGCCCAAAGAATGTCATCCAGCTGCGTCTCCGGCCCTCCCAGGACGAAAAGCCCATTTTCTGTCATGATTTTTTGTCATAGAAGTAGGAGCCCACCACATCTATGATGATACCGGGTTTTGTCACAATTATCGTCATAGAAGTGTCATATGTATGACAGAAAAAATTCGTTCGGCCCAAAATGTCACGGATGTGTCTTTTTTTTGTAGTGTATGTCATGGTCATGCAACTAATCAACATGCAAAGCTAGCAACTCATAGATACGGATCAACATAATTATCTTGCACTACTCAGGATCAAAAACTTTACTGCTTCTACCTCATTTTTAATATCATGCAATATTTTGATTAACTCATAATTCATATGAATATATCACTTAATAAAAGAACCATCATTATTTATAATAGCATTATAACTAAGGCAAAATTTTATTCTAATTGACTAATCTAGTCCATGCATTCAACCAAAGACTTAAACAAGCATTTGCAAGCATGATAAAGTAACTAGCACTCAACCAAATTTATTTAATAAATTTTAAATGTAAATAAGAACTAATATTCAAGTAGAAAATCATAGATATTGAGATAACACCATCCAAATGCTGGTGTGGCTTGCCTTAGTGCCGAGGAGGATCACACTCCTCCTGGTTGGCTTCAAGACAAGTCTCTCCTTCTGAAAATATTTCAAAACCACAAAAACAAATATCAAAGACCTCTCTGAATAGCACCAGAAATTCTAGACAGCAAGTAAAAATCCACATTTTTGTGTGCTGCTAGAGTTTTCTGAAATAAAGACAATGCAAAAAGAATCAACTCATTTGGACTTATAGGCTAGAAGTTGTGGCTGGTCAAAGTTTTTGTCAAAATCTGATTAAATTTGAATAATTTAGAAAATCCTGGGGGTGACGTTGAAGGCTTAAAGAGGGAGTACGCCTTCACTCGTACCGCTTCGGGCGCGAGTGGTGAGGCTGACACTAGGCCCCGCCCGTCAGGAGAGAGAGAGGGAGAGAGAGATCAGAGCGTGACGGCACTTCACCGGAGCTTACACTGGCGAGGAGTGGGTTTGGGGCTAAAGCAGAGGGATCGAAATGAAGAGGGGTTCATGGCGCACCTACCTGTACAAGAGCCTTCCCGTGGGATGGCCGGATCTGCTCGTAGTCAAGCTCGCAAGCGATGGTGGAAGACGGGACTTGCCGAAGAGGAAGAAGGTGACGGCGAGAGGTGGATCCGATGGCTCAGCAGCGTCTAGGCGGCACCATAGGACCCCCAATGCCACGCCCGAGAGGTTGGTCGAGCTCGAGAGGCACCAGAGGGAGGTGGCCGGGCTGCGGAGATCGCCGGAGTTCTTTGGTCGGGGTCGACGGCCAGAGGCCTGCCCGACCAGGCTACGGTGTTCCTACGTGGTCGTGGAGGTGGTGAGGAGTGGTGTGATGCTTGGAAGCGAGGAGAGGGTTTCTATATATAGCCGGAGCGAGAGGGGGTAACGTGGCACCGCCGGAGTGCTCTGGAAGCCGGCGAACGTCGACGAAAGGTGCCAGTGCGAGGGGGCAAGGTTTCAGTGTCAAGGCGGAGGTTGTCCACGCACGCGGACGAGCACAGGGAGCATTGGAGAAGAAGACAAGGGCACGAGCGCACTTGTGGCGTTTGGTCGTGACGTGCCCGTGCTCGCTGCGGTGTCTCCAGCGTCGGCGAGCGCCAGGGAGGGGTCATGGATGGTGGGTCGAGGCTGGTAGCACGGCACGGCAGTCGTCGGCGAGCTCTGGCTCGAGCACGCGCCGAACAGAAGCATTGGCGCTACCCAGAGCGCGTCGAATGCGTGCCAGACGCCGTGTCCTCACGCGGTCACTGCACTGGCATGGTCAAAACGGCGCCCACGCACGGCCAAACAATGTCTGGGCTAAGGTCCACGCAGTGTTTAGTCTAGAGGAGCTGAGGACACATTACCAGGCCGACCAGATTTGACGCAGCCAACTTGGAACTTGGTTGCCAAGTTTGCTAGCTTCTAGATTTCCATTAGGGCTTCTCTCCTGGGATTAAGGGCTTCTTAGGAGGGTAATTAGGCTCAAGAAAAATCAAGGCCAAAGGATCAAGGAAAAATGTGCTTGCTGTACAGACTAAAATTTTGGGCCAGAAGAGAAATTATTTTCAATAGGAAAAATATTACAAAAAGTCATGCAATATTTTTGCTTGGGAAGGTGTGCCAAGGTCCAAAGAATATTCAGGAATTATTTCAGATTTTTGGGAGCAATAAAAATGAGGGTTGCTTTGGAGCACTAGTTTCTGAAAAGAGTTTCAGAGAGGAAAATGAATATTTTTCTTTTGTGAAAAATATTCTTTTGATTATTTTGGGGGTTTATCAGAGAAATAAGGTTGAATGAGAAGTAGATAGGTCACTTGGGTGAAAGGCAAGGGCATGCCCAAGTGACAAGTCCATTTGAATTGATTCCAAAAATCCAAATCAAGGCAAAGGCAAAAACCAAGTCCGGAAAAAGAGAGAAGGCAAAATCCAGGCTATCACAAACCTCCTCCACTTTGGATGAATCTCGTCCTCGAGATTCGGTTGCTTGGGAAAACCATTCTGGGTATGCAGTCCTTAAAAATTCCTCTCTTTCCCAGGTTGCTTCCTCCTTGATGTGATGTTCCCACTGAACCTTGTAAAACCTTATATCTTTGCTGCGAGTGACTCTTTCTGTCTCATCCAATATTCTGATTGGCTTTTCCTCATATGTCAAATCCTTAACCAATTCTATCTCTGCCATATCAGTCCTTTTCTCTGGTGGCGAGATGCATCTCCTTAGCTGCGAGATATGAAACACATTGTGTACTTCTGATAGTTCGGGTGGCAATTCCAACTGATAGGCAATTGTTCTGACTCTGGCCATGACTGGAAATGGACCGATGTATCTGGGTACCAATTTTCCGCGGGTCTGAAACCTCTTGACTCCTTTCATAGGGGTGACTCGGAGATATATGTGTTCTCCTGGTTCGAAGCTGATCTGGCGGTGTTTGGCGTCATAATAACTCTTCTGCCGTGATTTTGCCAGCTGCAGTCTGTCTCGGATTTCCTTGACTTGCTTCTCGGCTTTGAGCATTAAATCAGTCCCAAAAATATGGCTATCTCCGGTTTGAGACCAGTTCAGTGGAGTGCGGCATTTACGGCCATACAAAGCTTCATAAGGTGGCATCTTTAAGCTGGTTTGGAAAATGTTGTTGTAGGAAAACTCGGCGTAGGGCAAACAGTCTTCCCACTTGGGTACTTGGGCCAATGCACATGCCTTGAGCATATCTTCGAGTATTTGGTTTACTCGCTCAGTCTGTCCATTTGTCTGGGATGATAAGCCGTGCTGTACCTCAAAGCAGTCCCCAAGGCTTGATGTAGTCGAGACCAAAATGCTGAAGTGAAGAGAGATCCCCTGTCTAAAGTGATAGTCTTGGGTACTCCATGCAGACTGACGATTCGGGACACATACAATTGTGCAAGCTGATCGACACAGTAGGTGGTCCGGATGGGAAGGAAATGTGCCACCTTCGTTAAGGTGTCCACTATGACCCATATTGCATCATTTTCTCGGTGAGTCCTTGGTAATCCGGTGATAAAATCCATGTAGATATCGTCCCATTTCCATTGGGATACTGGCAGAGGTTGGAGGAATCCGGTGGGTTTTTGGTGTTCCGCATTTACCTTGTTGCATATATCGCAACAAGCCACAAAGTAGGCGATGTCTTTCTTCATTCCATCCCACCAGAATACCTGACGAAGGTCTTCATACATTTTGGTACCACCGGGGTGAATTGAGTATGGTGATTCATGTGCTTCTGTCAATATCTTCTTCCTCAGACCTTCGTGGTTGGGTACGCAAATCCTACCTCAGAACCTTAGCGTTCCTTGCTGATCTTTAGAGAAATCCGGTGTATGCCCCTCGTGCATCTTCTTGGCATATAATTGCAATGATTTATCATCCGCCTGAGTGCTGCAAATTTCTCCGTCGAGAGTTGGGGCAACTTCCAATGTGTTGGCAAGACGGGCATCCGTAATCACCAAGTTGAGCTGAGTGATTTCTTCATAAAGCTCAGGAGGCAAGGAATCCATTAGAGCATTTAGGTTGGCCGGTTTGCGGCTGAGGGTGTCAGCCACCACATTAGCTTTACCCGGGTGATAATTTATACCGAGGTCGTAGTCCTTAACCAACTCGAGCCATCTTCGCTGGCGAAGGTTCAAATCGGGCTGAGTGAATATATACTTGAGACTCTTGTGGTCGGTAAATATCTGGCACTTCTTTCCAATCAGATAGTGTCTCCAAATCTTCAAAGTGTGCACCACCGTGGCCAATTCCAAATCATGAGTGGGGTAATTTCCTTCGTGTGGTCGTAGTTGTCTGGATGCATAAGCCACAACCTTGCGATCTTGTATGAGTACACATCCAAGACCTTTCCTGGAGGCGTCACAGTAGACATCAAAACTGTGGTAGATGTCTGGAAGAGTTAATACTGGTGCTGACGCCAGCCTGATTTTTAGCTCATTGAAACTCTGTTCGCAGTCCTCAGTCCATTCAAACTTCTTATCCTTCTTTAGGAGCTCAGTAATTGGCTTGGCAATCTTGGAGAATCCTTCAATAAAGCAGCGATAATATCTGGCTAGTCCAAGGAAACTCCGGATTTCTGAGACTGTCGTGGGTGCGAACCAATCAAGTATATCTTTCACCTTGCTTGGATCCACGGATATTCCTTCTGCCGAGAGGACATGCCCGAGAAATCCAACTTGCTGGAGCCAAAACTCACATTTGCTGAACTTGGCATAAAGCTGATGGTCACGAAGCATTTGCAGAACTGCTCGTAGGTGTTCCTTGTGTTCGTCTTTGCTTTTTAAGTAAATGAGGATGTCATCAATGAACACCACCACAAATTTGTCCAAGAAATCCATAAACACCTTGTTCACCATATGCATGAAGAAGGCCGGGGCGTTGGTGAGGCCGAAGGACATAACGGTATATTCATAAAGACCGTATCGAGTGGTGAACGCGGTCTTGGGAATATCCTCCTTCTTTATTTTGAGCTAATGATATCCAGTCCTCAAATCAATTTTGGAGAATACTTTGGCCCCACTGAGTTGATGAAACAAATCGTCAATCCTTGGCAATGGATACTTGTTTTTTATGGTGACTGTCGGTGTCAAAACCGGCGGATCTCGGGTAGGGGGTCCCGAACTGTGCGTCTAAGGCGGATGGTAACAGGAGGTAGGGGACACGATGTTTACCCAGGTTCGGGCCCTCTTGATGGAGGCAATACCCTACGTCCTTCTTGATTGTTCTTGATGATATGAGTATTACAAGAGTTGATCTACCACAAGATTAGAGAGGCTAAACCCTAGAAGCTAGCCTATGGTATGATTGTATGTTGTCCTAGGGACTAAAACCCTCCGATTTATATAGACACCAGAGGGGGCTAGGGTTACACAAGGTCGGTTACAAGGGAGGAGATATCCATATCCGTATTGCCTAGCTTGCCTTCCACGCCAAGTAGAGTCCCATTCGAACAAGGGACGAAGTCTTCAATCTTGTATCTTCATAGTCCAACAGTCCGGCCAAAGGATATAGCCCGGCTGTTCGGAGACCCCCTAATCCAGGACTCCCTCAGTGATGTCATTCAGCTATCGGTAGTCTATGCACATTTGTACTCTGCCATCCTTTTTGTCCACGAATATCACTGGTGATCCCCAGGGTGAAGAGCTTGGGTGGATGTATCCTTTCTGCAGCATCTCATCCAGTTGTTTCCTTAATACCACCAATTCTGAGGAAGGCATCCGATAGTATTTCTTGTGTATCGGTGCGGTTCTAGGCACCAAGTCAATTGCAAACTCGAGTTCTCTGTCTGGCGGCATGCCTGGTAATTCTTTAGGAAATACATCTGGATACTCACTGACCACTGGAATTAGTTCCACCTCTTCTGCCACGGCGGTAAAAAGCATATCCTTCTTGGGTATGCTTTTGTGGGCATAAAAACTTGTGGTGCGACCTTCCATATTTGTCATGGTAACTTCTCTAGTCGCAGAGTTGATGCATACTTGGTATTGGGTCAACCAATTCATGCCCAGAATAATATCCAATTTGCTAGAATCGATGTTTATCAGAGATGTTGGAAACTTGACGCCCTTGATGTCAATTTCCAAATTGCGGCAGACCAGATTGCTTCTGAGCAGGGATACCCGGGATTGTACCAGCATGTTTTTTCCCAAAATCGACCAAGAAAATTTGTTTTGGGCGAGAAAACTCCACGAAATAAAAGAGTGGGAAGCCCCAGAGTCAAATAAAATTACGGCGCGTATGTTATTAACAAGGAACATACCAATGACGACTTCCGGGTCCTCTTGGGCTTCGTCTGCGGAGATATGATGGATTTGCCCTTCGATGGTACTTGGGGCGGAATACGGCTCCATGTAGTTGACTTGCGGATGGAATGGAGCTGTGTTTTTATTGTTCTTGGGGCACTGTCTGGCGTAATGTCCTATTTGCCCACAGCTGAAGTAGGAATTGTTGCGCTGACAATCCTCGCGCACCGAGTTGGTCACGATATTCTTGACTTGGGTGGTGGTCCTGTTGATATTTTGCTTCTAGTTGGGTTTGTACTCAACCTGAGTCTGTTGCCAAGTACGAGCCTTCTGCACTGGTTGCAAATCCTTTTTCGGCTCGAATTTGCGCTTGTGGTCATTAATAGCTGGCTTGTTGTCGTGTAGGAGCTTGTGTTCCCTTTCTACGAGGAGGGCCTTGTTCACCAGTCTTAGGATGTTCGGAAAATCAAACATGCTGAGTGTGCACCGGAGATGCTGATTCAGTCCTCCAAGAAATCTGTCGGCCTTCCGTTCTTCTGTGGCCACATCATAGAGAGAATAGCGGGCCAAATGGTTGAATTTATTCAGGTACTCACTGACTATCATGCTGCCTTGAGTGAGTGCGAGGAATTCGCACTGCTTGATTTTCATAATCCCGGTGGGAATATGATACTTGCGGAAATGATCCTTGAATTTAGTCCAAGTAATTTCCTCGTCCGCGGGCCATATGGACTTAGCATTATCCCACCATATAGCGGCAGCTCCTTCAAGATAATGCATTGCGAAGGGAACCTTGTCTCCCTCTTCAGTGCGAGCAATCTCCAGTTTCCTCTCAATAGTACTTAACCAATCATCGGCGTCCAATGGATCAATTACTTGGCTGAAGCTGGGAGGCTTGGTTCATTGAAAATCTGATAGCCTGGAGTGATGACCATTCTGGTTTCCATTCTTCCCAACCATAACTTGCACACTTTTCAATATTTCCAGCAGATCGTTGCCCCTTCTTTCTTCAAGCATTCGCAGGATTTGCTCAGTGGAAGGCGGAGTGGATACAGAGGCGGCTGGTATGGCTCGGGGGAATGTCCTGCCTGTCTTGCGGAGCGACGAACAGGGACATCCTCACAAGCTTGGCTGCTGCTGCCTCCCCACGTCATCCTATTATTTATTTTCCCAATACATAGCAACCGCGATGAGAAAAGTCCAACATGGGGGGAAAGCAACTGAAAAATCCCGAAAGAAAACAACGAAAGAAAACCAAAGCAAATAAAAGGTTCCAACATAATTATACATATACTCAACATGAAAGTAAACATCACAACGGGTCTACTACCCTCATACATGAAATTAAGCATCATGACACATGCGATTACACCCATACATCATACTCATGACAAAGGCGATACTCTAACGGTCTACTACTCGGACGGTGCTGCTGCAGGCTCCTCTCCTGAGCCAGACCCAGATCCTGAACTGATAGTAGAGACCTCCGGGTTAAGAGAGACGCACTGGCGCTGCCTCAAGGTCTCTCCCTCAGGGGGCAGGCGCGGGATGGGAGCCAAGCATAGGAGCTGCAAGAGTAGCGACAAGGGATGCCCATGCAGTAGGAGCACTGCCAGAGGGTTAACGGTATCCTGCGAGGTCAACGGAGGAATGGAAACTGGAGGAGCGAAAGCGACAGTTGGAAGAGGGTTCCTGGTACGAGCAGCGGCGAGAGCTGTCCGGGCGCGGGTTAGCTCCCGAGCTAACTCATAGTTTAGGAGATAGTTGGTAGTGATATAACAGGAAATGTGTCTAGTGGGACGATCGCACGCTGGATTAATCAAAGGAAAGCAGATACGCCCATTCTCATGCAGAGATGGGTAGTAAAAGAGACCTGGGTGGGTGTGCATGCAAACCTCGTTGTAGCGCAAGTCTACAAGAGCCTCGATAGCAGCAAACTGGACCGCCTGAGATGGCGTAGAAGCGAGACCACCCTTAGTAGAACGAGTGTAAGCGCTGGAAGGGGAACTGTGGTGTAGAGTGACCTCTACATAATACTCATACAATGCACCGGCCAGATGCTCCCGATACACCCGATACTCTGGATCAACACCCACTGGGTAAAGTCGTCGCCACACTTTCTGAAGCAGGTGCAACAATGTGCACGGAGCTGGCTCAGGATGGTACAAGATCGGTACTGGAGCCATCTACACTCACAAACCATACAGTTAGTAATAACAACATATAAACATGCATGCAATGCAGCAACCAATTTCTATGACTACCGGCACTTAGACGAAGCTATCTACTATTCCACTAATGCACTAATGGTCTAGCGTGCCCTTCAATCAGCGCGGCTCTGATACCAAGCATTGTGGCACCCCAGTTCAGAGCAATCGGGTTACCTTGCATTGCCAGCCCAGAGATCAAGTCTTCTGGCAATACACAACAACATGGTATAGAAACAACCGCTTTATTGATGCTAGCGGATTACATAAGTCTGATATTACATGGAGATACGAGGCCAAGCGGCACACTCGGTGCAGATGAATAGTATGTACATTATTTAATGAACATGACGAGGGCCTCGATCACACGAACTACGCGGTAGCGGAAGAACGACGAAGTGGAAACTCCATAGCATAGGGACACCAACGTGGACATGGCCTAGATGCGAGATGCACTCCGATGCGAACCGACTTGCCTGAAAGCTGGCATGACATGCCAGGTCAGTACATTGAATGTACTTGCAACCGCACAACAAACATAAGCATGATGACAAACAATATCATGACAATTAATCAGGTTAATGCCATACAAGCAATACTAGTAATGCGGTGAAATCAACAGGTGCACTGAGTCTCACGGACTCGCTTACCAGACGAGTTACCTCGTAACCAAACGGTGACCATACCTGGGTCACAACTGAAACCAATCACAAATCATGCAACTCATGAGTTCATGAATCATCACGAAACCAGTGCCAACAACAATTATTTAGGGTGCAAGATTAATGATAAAACTTGATCCATGGTGTGACTTACTTCCGAGCTATGCCCATAACCGAGGACGTGGCTATCGATAGATTAAATACACTCTGCAGAGGTAGCGCACTTTACCCACACCACGGAACCCATGGCCTCGCACTCCCATTCGGGTGGACCAACGGCGTTCCAACGAAACCCTCCCCTTATCGTGACACTCTCATGGCCACTCTAACCAACTCCCTCTCAAGGCTAGGTCTTGGGTGGCCCCGTGCCTACCAAAGGCACCAACGACCATCGTCGTGGCAAAAACGGTCCCAAATGGGGACAAGGTACCATAAAAACAAAACGAGCACACAAGGTTATGTCTGCTTATCAGGACAGGGTATGCACGCCCATAACCTTCCCTCATGGGAGGCACCAGTGAGAGGCACAACAAAGGACCGAATCAAGACCCCCCCCATAAGGTAAATGTGGTCGCACTGAGTAAAACCCGATTCAGTGGCACCATGATGGGATCAACATCATATTCAAGTTGGACTTAATCATGTTTAATTTTGAAATAAAACTTTATATAAAAACCCATACTATGCCATGGCCATGCAACTAATCGACATGCAAAGCTAGTAACTCATAGATACGGATCAACATAATTATCTTGCACTACTCAGGATCAAAAACTTTACTGGTTCTACCTCATTTTGAATATCATGCAAAATTTTGATTAACTCATAACTCATATGAATATATCACTTAATAAAAGAACCATCATTATTTATCGTAGCAATATAACTAAAGCAAAATTTTATTCCACTTGACTAATCTAGTCCATGCATTCAACCAGAGACTTAAACAAGCATTTGCAAGCATGATATAGTAAATAGCACTCAACCAAATTTATTTAACAAATTTCAAATGCAAATATGAACTAATATTCAAGTAGAAAATCATAGATATTGAGATAACACCATCCAAATGCTGGTGTGGCTTGCCTTGGTGCAGAGGAGGATCACACTCCTCCTGGTTGGCTTCAAGACAAGTCTCTCCTTCTGAAAATATTTCAAAACCACAAAAACAAATATCAAAAACCTCTCTGAATAGCACCAGAAATTCTAAACAGCAGGGTAAAATCCACATTTTGGTGTGCTGCTAGAGTTTTCTGAAATAAAGACAATGCAAAAAGAATTAACTCATTTGGACTTATAGGCTAGAAGTTGTGGCTGGTCAAAGTTTTAGTCAAAATCTCATTAAATTTGAATAATTCAAAAAATCCTGGGGGGTGACGTCGAAGGCGTAAAGAGGGAGTACGCCTTCACTCGTACCGCTTCGGGTGCGAGTGGTGAGGCTGATGCTGGGCCCCGCCCGTCAGGAGAGAGAGGAAGAGAGAGATCACAGTGCGACAGCGCTTCACCGGAGCTTACGCCGGCAAGGAGTGAGTTTGGGGCTAAACTAGAGGGATAGAAACGAAGAGGGGTTCACGGCGCACCTGCCTGTACCCGTGGCTTGCTGTGGGATGGCCGGAGCTGCTCGCAATCAAGCTCGCAAGCGACGGTGGTGGACGGGACTTGCCGGAGAGGAAGAAGGCGACGGCAAGAGGCGGCTCTGATAGCTCAGCAGCACCCAGGCGGCACGAGAGGACCCCCAATGCCACACCCGAGAGGTCAGCTGAGCTCAAGGGGCACGAGAGCGAGGTGGCTGGGATGCGGAGATTGTCGGAGTTCTCTGGTCGGGGTCGACGGCCAGAGGCCTGCCCGACTAGGCTACGGTGTTCCTACGTGGTCGTGGCGGTGGTGAGGAGTGGTGTGAGGCTTGGAAGCGAGGAGAGGGGCTCTATATATAGCCAGAGAGAGAGGGGGTAACGTGGCGCCGCCGGAGTGCTCTGGAAGCCGGCGAACGGCGACGAAAGGCGCCAGTGCGAGGGCGCAAGGTTTCAGTGTCAAGGCAGAGGGTGTCCACGCTAGAGGACGAGCACATGGAGAAGTGGAGAATAAGGCAATGGCATGAGCGCACTGTGGCGTTTGGACGCGACGTGCCCGTGCTCGCTGCGGCGTCTTCGGCGTCAGCGAGCGCCAGGGAGGGGTCATGGATGATGGGTCGAGGCTGGTGGCGCAGCGCGGCAGTCGTCTGCGAGCTCTGGCTCGAGCACGCGCCGAACAGAAGCGTTGGCGCTACCCGGAGCACGTCGAACATGTGCCAGACACCATGTCCTCATGCGGTCACCGCACTGGCATGGTCAAAACGGCGCCCATGCGTGGCCAAACCATGTCTGGGCTAAAGTCCACTCAGTGTTTAGTCTGGAGGAGCTGAGGACACATCACCAGGCCGACCAGATTTGACGCAACCAACTTGGCAAGTTTCTGACCAGGAACTTGGTCCCCAAGTTTGGCTAGCTTCTAGATGCCCATTTGGGCTTATCTCCTGGGGTTAAGGGTTTCTTAGGAGGGTAATTAGGCTCAAGAAAAATTAGGGCCAAAGGATCAAGGTAAAATGTACTTGCTGTACAAACTGAAATTTTGGGCCAGAAGAGAAATTATTTTCTATAGCAAAAATATTACAAAAAGTCATGCAACATTTTTGCTTGGGAAGGTGTGCCAAGGTCTAGAGAATATTCAGGAATTATTTCAGATTTTTTGGAGCAATAAAAATGTGGGTTTCTTTGGAGAACTAGTTTCTGAAAAGAGTTTCAGAGAGGAAAATGAATATTTTTCTTTTATGAAAAATATTCATTTGATTATTTTGGGGGTTTATCAGATAAATAAGGTTGAATGAGAAGTAGATAGGTCACTTGGGTGGAAGTCGAGGGCATGCTCAAGTGACAAGTCCATTTGAATTGATTCCCAAAATCCAAATCAAGGCAAAGGCAAAAACCAAGTCCGGAAAAGGGAGAAGGCAAAATCCAGGCTGTCACACAATATTGGTCATACAAGCAATGCATGAATGATTAGTATAAGGAAGAGAACTTTCACATACGAATATATTATCTTGGGCATCTTCTATGATTGTGAATACCCATTAATTAAACTTCAAAAAATTAGTTGAAGTTGGACAAGAAAGACAGCATAATGAGTTATGGTTGTGTATATTTGCATAGAAGTTATATTGTCATGGATCCTCCAACATGTGGTGTTTGCTTAGGATCTTTTGATAGCCAAAAATTCATACTAAGTAGAGATACTACTTGTGCATCCAAAAACCCTTAAACCCAGTTTCTTGTCATGAGTGTCCACCATATCTACCTATGGATTGAATGAGATCCTTCAAGCAAGTTGTCATCGGTGCATAAATGTAGTGACCCGATCCCAATGGACCGTAGTCTCTGTGCTTAAGTGTCATCCCTGGATCAGTATTGCTGACACACACAGTACTCGAGGATATATAACAGAGTTCAATCACACACTTATTACACGAGTGTCTCATAAAGAGTACTTATTACAATAATATGGCTGAAGGTCATCTAAAATAAGATAATTGTGGAAGCTTTGAAGATAAATGAGTCCATCCAACTCCACGGCAATACTGAGTGCATGACAACGACCTATCGCACGTTACTCTTCATCTGAAAATTCTGCAACATGATACGTTGCAGCCGTGTAGGTCAACACATGGAATATGCTGGCAAGGTAACACCATAGAACAATGGACAAATAACAACTATGACTACATGCATATTTGGCTGGTGGAGGCTCTACGGTTATCATTTGCATAAAGATAGTTTTTCCCTACAACAAAGGAAATATATTTTATTTAACTACAAAGTTTAATGACATTATTGAGAAGGTTCCTCCAACTCAATCCCAAAATAATAATTATAACCCAACAATTTCATTAAATAAGGTGATGAGAACAAATCAATAATTCAAGTACCAGATACTCAAGATGTCCATAACATGGGACACGACTAACCATGATTAGTTCATACACTCTGCAAAGGTTTGCACACTTTTCCCCACAAGACTCGACCACATCCATGATCGGAAGATCGAGACATAGTCTTTCTGAAGCATTAAATCTTTACTCTGGGTAGACAATACCACTTACTTTCCCCTACATCTGCTAGCTTACCACTGAAAGAGGTCACACAACTTACTAAACTATGCCAGAGCCCATAATGGCTTGTGGCTGCACACGGAATTTTCTAGCATGAATAATCTCATGATCCCTGTGAGCCTGGATGGCAAGCCATAGGATGATCACACGGGTACTCCGGGATATCCTTGGAGTCCACAACCAATCCATCCAAATGTGTATTAAAATACCCACCTTAAGTTTCCCTTAGTTAAATATTAACTCTCACATCTTTCATGAATCTCACAAACCAATCCACGTCTACGAGCATAGCAAAGTAATACAATCACGATGCAGTAACTCCCAGGGTTTGAATGTAAGGCAATAGGTTCCTACCTCATCAACTACTTCCCAATACCCACATGTTATCACATCCTACTCATGCAAGTGTTTGAGGATTGAAACTAATGCATAAAAACTGGGTAATGGAGGGATATGATCAAAATGTTACTTGCCTAGCTGACGATTGGAAAACCCTAGAGATTCGTAGTAGCAAGCCTCGCACTCCAGATACTCTATCATGAACAAACAATAGCATACACAAGCACTCAAGCATAGGATACAAAGGTAAAACCAAAGAAAAGATCTAAACTGAAAGTTCAAGAGAAGAGCTTCGATTTGCAAAAAGAATCAATTGAATCAGAGTTACGAAACTCAAACCACGATAAAAAGAAGTTCGAATTCAAAACTACTTGAAACCAAATTTTAAATTTCCAAAATCATGTTCAAGTTGATTATCTGGACAGAGGGGAACAAGACGAAAATTTTGGCGTTGGTTTCACTGGATTTGGTGTCAGGACCCCGACTCAATGCCACATCGATCTAGCATGTAACACCTCATATCACTTTGCGGCCTCACGCACGGTATTCCCACGGGTGTCGCCTTACCTTTGCCCGGGACCGTTTGCGCCTTTTGGCACACGTATATGACAGTGTCGCTAGCATCCATATGATAAGGAGCCCGGGCTGACATGGCTAGTCGTAAACCCAAAGTGGCACAGACTTACAGGGACAGGCATCCATGACCCAGCATCGAACATGTCGGTCATCAGCGAGTGAATCCAGGCTGTAGCACTGGCTAGCAGGACTCCGGTGAACCAAGCTGTAGCGGGCGGACAGGACTCCGGTATCCATCGCGTGACATTTCCCCGAAGGGACAGACACAGGAACGAAGAAGGACACATGCCGGCCAGCCTAAGTGTTCCGGAGCTGTAGCAAGCTACCATGGCTCGGTGGAAACACTAGGAGACATTTCCCGGTAAGAGAGGCTACCAAAGATAAACAACTAGATAGTCAGATCCCACACATACCAAGCATTTCAATAACATACACACAATATGCTCGATATGTGCAAACACAACATGGCATCACAACATGACTCTACGACTCAAGTATTTATTCAATAGGCTCCGAGGAGTGAGATATTACAAACAGGGGTCTCACGACCCAACATTCAGAGCATACAAATCAAAGCACAAGCGGAAGCTATCATGTCTGAGTACAGACATCTATAAATGAAAAGGGCTTGAAAGCCTGACTATCTACCAGATCCTGCCGAGGGCACAAGATCGTAGCTGAGGTAACAAGCTAAACATCGAAGTCCACGTGGAACTACTAGTGAGACTGAAGTCTCTCTGCAAAAACATAAAATAAGCAACGTGAGTACAAATGTACCCAGCAAGACTTACATCAGAACTAACTACATATGCATCATTATCAACAAAGGGATGGTGGGGGTTTAACTGCAGCAAGCCAGCTTTGACTCGGTGGCTATCCTGAACTACGACTGCAAGTAACTCTTTTGAGGTGGCGCACACGAGTCCACATATTCACCATATGAATACACCACTATGGATCCGCTCCCGTCTCCCTACGAGAACGCCATCCATAGCACTCACGCTTATCTTGCGCATTTTAGAGTATCCACTTTCACTTGTCTATGAACTGATCTAAGCAACCCAGAAGTCCTTTTCCGCGGACACGGCTATTCGAATAGATGATGTTAACCCTGCAGGGGTGTACTTCTTCACACACGCTCTCACCACTTACCGCCGTTTACATGACATGTACTCGGCAACCTTCAAGCGGAAGCCCAACGTGGGTGTCGGCCACGGCCTACCTAAACACTCAAGTCTCTAGTCCAGGTTTATCGCCTATTCGGGTTCCATCCATGAGGAGATCCGGCCGGAGTTTCGCTCACAGCCCCAAACGATGTGGATAGGGTTCCGTGACACCAAACGGGCGCCCGGTATACCCGGCCACGTGCCTACCGCATCACAGCCCACCCCTACGGTCAGCGCTGCACACAGCCTCCAGCATACTACAAACACCAGAAACTACTTGCAACTCCTGGACAGAGGACAAGGGTGATCAAGAAGCCGAGAGGGTCCATTGGTTTCGGGCCCAATGCGTGGTAGTAGCTGAATCATGGATCACAAACACAGAACTCAGTTCCTGAGGACGGCTGCAATGAGACAACCCACCATGTACTCCTAGATGGCCTCTCACCGCTACCTTTACCAAATCATGTTCACACACTTAGCTCACACACAGTAGGACATGTTCACACACCTCTGATTCATTCCCGATGAATCAGACCTGACACAACTCTAAGCAGTAGCAGGCATGACAAACAAGCAAGAATGAGTAGGCACAACAGGGCTCAAACAACTCCTACTCATGCTAGTGGGTTTCATCTATTTACTGTGGAATGACAGGTCATGCAGAGGATAAAGGGGTTCAGCTACCGCAGCAAGTAACAGATGAATCGTTGTTGTCCTAATGCAGTAAAAGAGAGCAGGAGCGAGAGAGTGGGATTATATCGGAATGAAGAAGGGTGTTTTGCTTGCCTGGCACTTCTGAAGATAGTATAGCTCTTCATCGGTGTCATCGATCACATCGCTGGTACAACGTCTATCGAGGGGGAACAACACCGGCAAACACAGAAGAAACACAATCAATGCAATGCACAATATGATGCATGATCATGACATGGCAAAATGAATGTGTTTTGGGTTAATGCAACTAGAACCAGTTTAAATGAAGTTGGTTTGAATCCAAGATTCAAACTCAAACTCCATATGTGGATATTTAAATGCCATTAATATGATTTGTGCTAAACAGCATCTATAAGTTGTTCTAACATGCATGAAAATGGTACAGATGGATTCCTTGAATTTTTCTGATAATTTTTCATATATAAATTATTTAATTTGGAGTTACGGTAGAATTTCTATGAATTTTAGAAGTTTTAGGCATTTTCTGGAATTTCCTGAATATTTAGAATTAAAATAATTCCAGAAAATGCATTACTGCATCAGCATGACGTAAGCGAGTCAACGGGGTGCGGTCCAGGTCAAACCTGACCAGTGGGGTCCACTGGTCAGTGACACAGTGCTGTTCAGTGTCAATGACAGGTGGGGCCTGGTCAACGGCCACGTCAGCACAGTCAACTCTGACTGGTGGGTCCCGTGTGTTTATTAACTAATCCAAACAGAAATAAAACATAGATTATTTAGAGCGTGGGGCCCAGGTGTCAGTGAGCTAGGTGGGTTGGTTAGTGGGGTCATTAGCGCTAATGACGATGCCACATCAGATACGCCGGCGATGAGTCGCCGGTGACCACAGTACATGGCGGCGAGCTTCGGAAATCGCCGTTCGGCGACGGTTTGGTGCGCGACTAGGCTCTACAGAGAGCTTGGAGTGCTCCGCGTCCAGCGGTGCGGGTGGTTGAGCGTGCGGTGGCCGGGATCGACGCCGGCGACCACTTAGACGGCGGCCGGAGCTACGGCAACGACGGGTTAGGCGATGCAGGGTGCCAGGGGAGGCGTTGGCGAGTGCTGTGTGCTCCTGGGACTGTGGTGAGCACGACGGTGGGCTCGAGAACGAGCTGCGGTGGCTGTGACCACGGCCACGCCATGGCCGGCGGCGAGAAGCTCTCGGCCGCGGTGGGAGATGGGGCTAGGGGGCGAGAACGGAGGGGGCGAGCACAGGAGAAGCAGCGGAGGCTCACAGCGGATCCATTCGAGGCGGAGACGAGGCCGGGGACGGTCCGGAGCCGACGAATCGGGCGACGGCGACCGGCGGGTCCGAGGAGGGGAAAAACGTCGGGGCGGCGCTTCGGGGGCTTCTGGAGGGGCGTGGCTCGGTGAGGTGGGTCGAGGACGGAGTGGCGGAGCTTGTGGGCTAGTCGGGGAAGCGAGGGAGGCCCGATGGCCGTGGTGGCAGTGGACGGCGGCGACGAGCTCCGCTCGGGCTGCGCGAGAGAGAGAGCCAGGGGAAGGGAGGGAGAGCAGCGAGTGAGGGAGAGGGAACAGGGTCTTCGGGCGTCTCCGTGGCGCTGGTAGAAGGCCCGGGGCTCCCAGGAGGAAGCAGGAGGTGGCCGAGGGCTCTCGGGCGCGCGCCACGCCTCGCCTCTGTCCTTCTGGCGAGGGAGGAAGACGACAGGGGGGAAGCGGCGGTGGGCTGGGCCGTGCTGGGCCGGTGGTGGCGCCAGGTAAATGGCTGGAGGGGCTGGGCCAGGTAGGTTTCTCTCTCTCCTTTTTTTCTAATTCTTTCTGTTTTCTAGTTTTTGCTATTTGTTTTGATTTAGTAATAATACCAAATCATTTTAATAAATCCTGAAAATAATTGTGGGCATTAACTGAATTATCACAGAGGCCCTCAACTATTTTCAGAATTGTTGGAGCATTTAAAAATATTAACAGTATTTAAATGCCCCAATTCAAACACAATATGGTTTACTCAAAAATCCAAAAATGTCTTGGAAAAATATCCATCATCTCTGGAAATGGTTTTCACCCTTTTCCATTAATCATGAACATTTTTGCAAACCAATTTGGGTTCTTTGAAAATATTTTGAAGTTGAACCTATTTGCATTGCTTTGGTGCTAGGGCTTGGTCATCCCCATTTCAAATTTCATGAACTTTAAACATGATGCACACATGGAAGCAAGCATAGGTCAGGCCAGAACTAGGGATGTGACAACTCACCCCCACTAAACAAGAATCTTGTCCCGAGATTCAAGCGTAGGGTAAGATGAAGGGGAAACGCAAGCTAGTACAATCTTCACGATCCAGGTTGCACTTCAAATGAACGTTGATTCAATCACCATCTTTGTCTCGACGTCTTCCTCTGAGAACTCCAGCTAACATGACGAGAAGAGGGAAGGAAAACTCTAGAAGAATCTATCTTCTCGAAGACCGAACAACTCAGGATCAACTCATGGGATGAGACATTGTCACATCTCTCGAGCTGAGACACGAAGCATACATCTGAGGAAATGGAGTGAGACAGATGACGAGGGCTCACTAGGTAGACAACAATTCCACACCTAAGAAGGTGGTAAACGATTGTCAATATAGCGAGGAGTTGAGTTGCCATGATACCACGACGAAACATCCTGGAGGAGGGTGATTCATAGATTATTACCTTAAGTGGCAAAAAGAATTACCTTTGATTCAGAGATCATTGAAACTCTTTAAACCAGCCTAAGGCAATTCTCGAGCGATCGTTTGGAGGGGGTCGGTAGAATGGCATACTCGGACTTGGATGATGTGGATTACCTTGTTGAAGACAACGCAATGGATGATTTTTGCTTATCACCGGAAATGGAAGAGACCCATGGTAGAATGGCACAATGGCGGTGCAAGCTGGGAACAGAATGCAAATGCTGGGAATGATTCTGGTAACTGGGGAAGAACCCAACAATAGAGAGTGAATTCACTGTTTGAAAGGTCATAGCATTGCCGAGGAAACTGAGAGGAATCCCAGTTAGAGCCGATCATAACACGTAGCGCTTGTGCGTGCTCTCAAGAACTTGAGCATTTCCACAATCATCAAGGTTTTATCAACATCGGTGTCAAGGGTGCTGACAACACAACATACTACCATGATGAATAGCGATGGACGATGCAGATGCAAGGGGGGATAACACTTTCTCAGATTTCACCCTTGGCGAGGCCAAGGAAATAAAATCTGGATGATCGACCGAGAGACATTTAGCACTCCGCTTCTAATGTTCTCCTTGATGTGCTAGTGTAACCCATTCATAGATATGATTTGATATCTAGAACATCAAGTAAAAAGGTCGGACTTCGGGATCTCAGAAATCCATAGGGGCAACTAGGAAGTAAATCCTACGAAATCCCTATGGGGAGGTGGCCAACTTCCTCAATCAAGAGCCTACAATAATGGGTTTTCCGGCTAGATGTGTTGGCCACGACATCCACTTTACCGGTTACAGTGAGACCATTATTATCGTTCTTGGGAAAACGTTCCAACCATCATATCTGCCTGAGATTCAGATCTGGCTGGTGTCAGGATATTCCAGACTCATCGAGTCTAGGAAGAGAAATGAAAGTTTGCAACACAAATCAACGAGATGACGTTGCGAGATTCTCGGGGAATGAACTACGATAGTAAGCTCCAAAACATGAGTTGGTTCTGCTACAAACATGTGAACACGTTGTCCCAAACAAGCATGGCCACGTAGTAGTCTTATAATTAAACACTACCGAGTTCAGGTGGAGAACCATCATCGAGGATATCGAAGTCTTTATGCAAGTCCATGGATTAGATCCCAAGCGTAGACTTCTTTTCCTTGAACAAGTCAATCAGTGGCTTAGTGTGCTAGGGACACATATAGAATGAAGGTTGCAAGCCTCCAGACTACAGAATACTTCGCACGTGTGCATGACTGATTTGGGATGATTCCAAAGGAAACAAAACAATCTTCCTCGAATCCACGGCGGCAACTTGCATCAAATGCACATGAACTAGAGGAAGTCACTTCTTACATCCGAACATATGCTTCATGAGCTAGCATGAACAAATGCTTTCAAAAAATTTCCAACACTAGCTTAATGTTCAGCAAAATTATGGAGAAGACAAGGATGTTGTCAATGGGCTCAACAACAATTCATCTGGGTTTCCTTTCAAAAGGAATTCCATAGTTAAGTGAACAAGTGATAGCATTGGTCAGACCCAAAAGATATAATGGTGTATGCTCGAGGCATCAAGCAAGAGTAAGACAACATTACGAGCATCGTTGGTACTGATTTGATTTGGCGATAGCCCACACTCAAATCAAAGGATTGATAAGACAATAGGTCCAGCAACTGATCATAGGGACCAATCGATGAAGATATCATCTTTCTTCAACACACTCTACACAAGAATATCCCTTTGGAACAAACTAAGTTAGGCAAGCTTTTATCTTCCAATTCTCCAAGTTGTTGTCTAGCTTAACCAATTAGCTCAGGGATATCCAACACAGATTCTTGGAGAAAGGGTGGTTCACAAGAAACCAACTTGATCACGAGTTTAACATAACAGTCAGGAAACAACCCGGTAACACTTCCAAGAAGATATTTGGAAAGTCACGAACCACCGATATGTTAGTAAGCTCGAGAATAATCTTGCTTTTTGAGGCAAGACGATATGATCAATAGAGCGAAGATTTGAAATAATCCTAACTCATCGATCGAGGAGTGCACCGAGAACAAGGACTAGGTAGCACAATCAGTCTTAGGGTGACGATTCAATAATCAACACGCTAAGAATGAGGTTATCGTCCATTTAACTACCAAGCAACAGAGTTGCTAGCAGTATAGATTTCACACGCCATGATTCATTTGTCGGCATTCCGGTTACAATAACACAGGAACCAAGGAATGAATAATGATGGAGAGACGTATCACTGCACCAAGAATTCATAGGATGGTGTGCAATTCCCATGATAATCTTAATATAAAGATGGTAACACTCCAGGGTGGAACAGAACAAAAACTGGATTAGTATTTTGATCTGCGGAGTACAACTGCTAAGACCCAACCCTGGATATGGATGAGGTACTGGAGTTTGTTTCTCCTAGTCATTCCGGAATAGAATGGCTTGACGGACCACAAGAATAATAGGCATCGATGAACGAATGCATGCATACTCTTGACTATCAATTGATAGACGAAGGTCAGAAGACAACTAAAGAGGGACAACTCAAAGGAACATATAACTTTTTGAGTTGTGGATGCGTAGATTAGTATGTCGAACCAAGTTCAACATAATTCTTCCGGGTAACCCATGCAGAAAGGTTGAGCTGGCAGAGTCACAATATAGCATGGAGAACTCATCGAGAGCACTCTTGTTGTCATCTTTTGGTTCAGAAGAACTCCTGCCAAGAATGGTTCATGGTAATTGGAAGAAGGATGTACCACGAACCTCGAGGACTATCGCAAAGGTTACTAATATCCTAAAGGAACTAGCAACACTATCAACATGAGGTAAATGGGGTGAATCTCGGGTTCAAGAACCCAGGAATGAAATGCCTACTAACTAAATGGCATCACAGGATGCTTTCGATAATGACGGCCAGAATCATCACACTGGAAACATAGATCATGGCTAGACCACTAGATGATCCCCTAAGCACTTAGGGTCATTATTATTAACTCCAACATATATGTCGTGGCAATAAGGTACCTCAACTCACTAATTTGTGTGATTAATCTGACCAAAAGGACATCGGGAACAAGAAGAAGGGATTTGCAAATGCATCAGACTGTTTGGAGACCTGGCCTGACTCCGACAGCATAACGACTGTAAATGCTCAAAAAGTTTGGAGACATACTACAAAATGGTGGCATAACCACTCAGAAACACAATATCAAGGTTTCGAGATCAACAATTAACATACGGAAGTAGTAGGAACTGAACTGAGACTTAAATCCAACAATCTATAAGTCTACGGATTAGTAACACGTGATCCTGATAGAAAGAAGAGATAGCCTAGTTCTTAATCCCCGTAGGAAAGATAAGATGACTCAGATCAGAAGGCCATGAGGTATAAGGAGTAAAAAGAGCCTTACGTTCCATCCCACAATCAATTCCCTTATATAACTAAAGAATTTCTAGACTCAACTTCGACCAGTTTGGCTTGGTAATCCTACAGGCAGTCAAGCTCTGATACCAAAGCTGTCAGGACCCCGACTCAATGCCACATCGATCTAGCATGTAACACCTCATATCACTTTGCGGCCTCACGCACGGTATTCCCACGGGTGTCGCCTTACCTTTGCCCGGGACCGTTTGCGCCTTTTGGCACACGTATATGACAGTGTCGCTAGCATCCATATGATAAGGAGCCCGGGCTGACATGGCTAGTCGTAAACCCAAAGTGGCACAGACTTATAGGGACAGGCATCCATGACCCAGCATCGAACGTGTCGGTCATCAGCGAGTGAATCCAAGCTGTAGCACTGGCTAGCAGGACTCCGGTGAACAGGGCTGTAGCGGGCTAACAGGACTCCGGTATCCATCGCGTGACATTTCCCCGAAGGGACAGACACAGGAACGAAGAAGGACACATGCCGGCCAGCCTAAGTGTTCCGGAGCATTAGCAAGCTACCATGGCTCGGTGGAAACACTAGGAGACATTCCCCGGTAAGAGAGGCTACCAAAGATAAACAACTAGATAGTCAGATCCCACACATACCAAGCATTTCAATAACATACACACAATATGCTCGATATGTGCAAACACAACATGGCATCACAACATGACTCTACGACTCAAGTATTTATTCAATAGGCTCCGAGGAGTGAGATATTACAAACAGGGGTCTCACGACCCAACATTCAGAGCATACAAATCAAAGCACAAGCGGAAGCTATCATGTCTGAGTACAGACATCTATAAATGAAAAGGGCTTGAAAGCCTGACTATCTACCAGATCCTGCCGAGGGCACAAGATCGTAGCTGAGGTAACAAGCTAAACGTCGAAGTCCACGTGGAACTACTAGTGAGACTGAAGTCTCTCTGCAAAAACATAAATTAAGCAACGTGAGTACAAATGTACCCAGCAAGACTTACATCAGAACTAACTACATATGCATCATTATCAACAAAGGGATGGTGGGGGTTTAACTGCAGCAAGCCAGCTTTGACTCGGTGGCTATCCTGAACTACGACTGCAAGTAACTCTTTTGAGGTGGCGCACACGAGTCCACATATTCACCATATCAATACACCACTATGGATCCGCTCCCGTCTCCCTATGAGAACGCCATCCATAGCACTCACGCTTATCTTGCGCATTTTAGAGTATCCACTTTCACTTGTCTATGAACTGATATAAGCAACCCAGAAGTCCTTTTCCGCGGACACGGCTATTCGAATAGATGATGTTAACCCTGTAGGGGTGTACTTCTTCACACACGCTCTCACCACTTACCGCCGTTTACACGACATGTACTCGGCAACCTTCAAGCGGAAGCCCAACGTGGGTGTCGGCCACGGCCTACCTAAACACTCAAGTCTCTAGTCCAGGTTTATCGCCTATTCGGGTTCCATCCATGAGGAGATCCGGCCGGAGTTTCGCTCACAGCCCCAAACGATGTGGATAGGGTTCCGTGACACCAAACGGGCGCCCGGTATACCCGGCCACGTGCCTACCGCATCACAGCCCACCCCTACGGTCAGCGCTGCGCTTGGCCTCCAGCATACTACAAACACCAGAAACTACTTGCAACTCCTGGACAGAGGACAAGGGTGATCAAGAAGCCGAGAGGGTCCATTGGTTTCGGGCCCAATGCGTGGTAGTAGCTGAATCATGGATCACAAACACAGAACTCAGTTCCTGAGGACGGCTGCAATGAGACAACCCACCATGTACTCCTACATGGCCTCTCACCGCTACCTTTACCAAATCATGTTCACACACTTAGCTCACACACAGTAGGACATGTTCACACACCTCTGATTCATTCCCGATGAATCAGACCTGACACAACTCTAAGCAGTAGCAGGCATGACAAACAAGCAAGAATGAGTAGGCACAACAGGGCTCAAACAACTCCTACTCATGCTAGTGGGTTTCATCTATTTACTGTGGAATGACAGGTCATGCAGAGGATAAAGGGGCTCAGCTACCGCAGCAAGTAACAGATGAATCGTTGTTGTCCTAATGCAGTAAAAGAGAGCAGGAGCGAGAGAGTGGGATTATATCAGAATGAACAAGGGTGTTTTGCTTGCCTGGCACTTCTGAAGATAGTATAGCTCTTCATCGGTGTCATCGATCACATCGCCGGTACAACGTCTATCGAGGGGGAACAACACCGGCAAACACAGAAGAAACACAATCAATGCAATGCACAATATGATGCATGATCATGACATGGCAAAATGAATGTGTTTTGGGTTAATGCAACTAGAACCAGTTTAAATGAAGTTGGTTTGAATCCAAGATTCAAACTCAAACTCCATATGTGGATATTTAAATGCCATTAATATGATTTGCGCTAAACAGCATCTATAAGTTGTTCTAACATGCATGAAAATGGTACAGATGGATTCCTTGAATTTTTCTGATAATTTTTCATATATAAATTATTTAATTTGGAGTTACGGTTGAATTTCTATGAATTTTAGAAGTTTTAGGCATTTTCTGGAATTTCCTGAATATTTAGAATTAAAATAATTCCAGAAAATGCATTACTGCGTCAGCACTACGTCAGCATGACGTAAGCGAGTCAACGGGGTGCGGTCCAGGTCAAACCTGACCAGTGGGGTCCACTGGTCAGTGACACAGTGCTGTTCAGTGTCAATGACAGGTGGGGCCTGGTCAACGGCCACGTCAGCACAGTCAACTCTGACTGGTGGGTCCCGTGTGTTTATTAACTAATCCAAACAGAAATAAAACATAGATTATTTAGAGCGTGGGGCCCAGGTGTCAGTGAGCTAGGTGGGTTGGTTAGTGGGGTCATTAGCGCTAATGACGACGCCACGTCAGATACGCCGGCGATGAGTCGCCGGTGACCACAGTACATGGCGGAGAGCTTCGGAAATCGCCGTTCGGCGACGGTTTGGTGCGCGACTAGGCTCTACGGAGAGCTTGGAGTGCTCCGCGTCCAGCGGTGCGGGTGCTTGAGCGTGCGGTGGCCGGGATCGACGCCGACGACCACTTAGACGGCGGCCGGAGCTACGGCAATGACGGGTTAGGCGATGCAGGGTACCAGGGGAGGCGTTGGTGAGTGCTATGTGCTCCTGGGACTGTGGTGAGCACGACGGTGGGCTCGAGAACGAGCTGCGGTGGCTGTGACCACAGCCACGCCATGGCCGGCGGCGAGAAGCTCTCGGCCGCAGTGGGAGATGGGGCTAGGGGGCGAGAACGGAGGGGGCGAGCACATGAGAAGCAGCGGAGGCTCACAGCGGATCCATTCGAGGCGGAGACGAGGCCGGGGACGGTCCGGAGCCGACGAATCGGGCGACGGCGACCGGCGGGTCCGAGGAGGGGAAAAACATCGGGGCGGCGCTTCGGGGGCTTCTGGAGGGGCGTGGCTCGGTGAGGTGGGTCGAGGACGGAGTGGCGGAGCTTGTGGGCTAGTCGGGGAAGCGAGGGAGGCCCGATGGCCGTGGTGGCAGTGGACGGCGGCGACGAGCTCCGCTCGGGCTGGGCGAGAGAGAGAGCCAGGGGAAGGGAGGGAGAGCAGCGAGTGAGGGAGAGGGAATAGGGTCTTCGGGCGTCTCCGTGGCGCTGGTAGAAGGCCCGGAGCTCCCAGGAGGAAGCAGGAGGTGGCCGAGGGCTCTCGGGCGCGCGCCACGCCTCGCCTCTGTCCTTCTGGCGAGGGAGGAAGACGACAGGGGGGAAGCGGCGGTGGGCTGGGCCGTGCTGGGCCGGTGGTGGCGCCAGGTAAGTGGCTAGAGGGGCTGGGCCAGGTAGGTTTCTCTCTCTCCTTTTTTTCTAATTCTTTCTGTTTTCTAGTTTTTGCTATTTGTTTTGATTTAGTAATAATACCAAATCATTTTAATAAATCCTGAAAATAATTGTGGGCATTAACTGAATTATCACAGAGGCCCTCAACTATTTTCAGAATTGTTGGAGCATTTAAAAATATTAACAGTATTTAAATGCCCCAATTCAAACACAATATGGTTTACTCAAAAATCCAAAAATGTCTTGGAAAAATATCCATCATCTCTGGAAATGGTTTTCACCCTTTTCCATTAATCATGAACATTTTTGCAAACCAATTTGGGTTCTTTGAAAATATTTTGAAGTTGAACCTATTTGCATTGCTTTGGTGCTAGGGCTTGGTCATCCCCATTTCAAATTTCATGAACTTTAAACATGATGCACACATGGAAGCAAGCATAGGTCAGGCCAGAACTAGGGATGTGACA